>NW_013665756.1:587240-596500 GCF_000517525.1 Limulus polyphemus
TGGTAGACTATAATTGATTTATATATCACTAAGTTCACTTTGTTTACTAGGTAAATACACGCTATGAGATGGTAGACTATAATTGATTTATATATCACTAAGTTCACTTTGTGTACTCGACAAATGCATGCTATGATATGCTACACTATAATTGATCTATATATCTCTTTGTTTACTTGGTAAATACACGCTATGAGATGGTAGACTATAATTGATTTATATATCACTAAGTTCACTTTGTGTACTCGACAAATGCATGCTATGATATGCTACACTATAATTGATCTATATATCTCTTTGTTTACTTGGTAAATACACGCTATGAGATTTACTCTTTAACCACTTGTTGTAAGTAACTCTGTAAACTTTAACTTGAAGTTTAGAGCTTACTCTTGGACATCGTTTTATATATATATTAATATAAAAACAAAACTTCAAATTGTTATTTTACAAACTAAAATCAATGTAGTATTCTGACCAGTTTTGTATATATACTAGCTGAGTTACCCGGCGTTGCACGGTGAAAATTTAGATTTGAAATGTATAGATCAGTAATTTTTTCAGCAAATTATTCAATAAGTAGACAAAAGCTGTGATGCGAGAAATTAAAAATCAATTAATCAAACAAAGCTTTATTTGAAATTAGAATTTACAATACTTCTTTGTATACAACATTGCATGTTTTTCCAAAAGGAGAGTATACATAAAGATTGTTAGCTGTTCCTACTCTAGAGCATCCTACATACAGTTGGCCATGAAAGAAGCAGTCTGCTTGTAACTGTAGCCCAACAACTTTCACTGTTTGTCCCTGTGATTTGTTGATCGACATGGCAAATCTTAATCTTACTGGAAATTGTAAGCGCCTAAACTGAAACGGCATCTCTGATGTTATTAGAGGTATCCTAGGAATAAAAGTATCTTCAACCTGGCCACAACCAGTTTGAATTTGTGCTTCAATGACATGAGGCTGTAATGCCTTTATTATTAATCTGGTACCATTGCAGAGCTTAGGCTGATCTAAATTTCGTAGAAGCATTATAGGAGCTCCAACTTTAAGTTGTAGTTGGTGAGGAGACAATCTTGGAGATTCCAAAAAATTTAGAAACTCCGTTGGATAGTTGACAACTTCTTTTTGATCGATAACTGTATCAACTGATTTGTAAATATAAGGATTCCCTGGAATATGTTGGAGTAGTTGTTGGTTGATAGAATTAACTGTCACATTTTGCGGTGCCAATATTGTTCTTTTCACACAACCAAGTAAAGTCTTTGTAGTGATAACTAAAGCTAGTAAATACTTTTTCTGTTAATTCATTAACACTTTGGACCACTGTGCTGATTGTAGATATAATGATCTTGTTGTCATGGTCAAAAATGTATTACAAAAAAATGGCGCAATAATCATTAATTGTCAATTTCTTCATTAAATACTATACAAAATAAATGACACCATTAAATTTCTCGTAAAAAAACTGGTTATTATGAAGTTATTTTAAAATTTGTAAGTTCAACCGTTTGGTTTCCTATAGCAAACAAATAAACAAACTTCCTTTTTTATATATATAGATACATCACTTTAAAATGGAAGAATCGAGTGAAGAAGATGCTACGTGAAGTAAATGAAACAATTATAAAGAAAACCGCATGTAATATACTGATAATATAGCAACAAGATCCTAAGAAACTAACAGTGCTGGTAAACTGACTATTCACTAAAAACTGATTTCAACTGTAAGTACTTAAAATTACACAAAATGCTGATATCAATTGAAGGATTGTGGACTAAACCTCAGAAATACACAGCTGACTTTTATGACAGCTATTTAACAAATTTCCTGAGAAAAAAACAAACGAACTTTTTTTTGCCTTCATAACGTTTTGATTGGTTTCACATTTCATCTTCTTCCCCTGATTGGTTTCTTGCAAATATATAGAGGAAAACTGTTTTTCACTAATCCATTTTCTTGCCAAAAATTACTATTATTTTTATAGTTATAGACCATATTATATTAGTAAAAAGTAACCATTTTTGTTAATTGAAGAGAAGTAAGGACAGTAAAAAATTATTTGGCAAAATTAGTTTCTCCTTGATTCGAGAAATCGTTGGATATCTGAGAATTCACTATTTGTGGTCATTCTGACATTTCATATAAGCGTTATTCAAAAAACAACACATTGCCAAAGCACAAAGTGGTCAGTCGCAACAAGTATCATTGGCAGATATTCTTTAAATCTCAAATTGGATCAGTTCACGTGTAGTAATCTAAGAAGACAAGACAAGTTTCTGAATTTGTACTATTGACAACGGATGTAACATAAAATTACAAATCTCTATATTACAGGAAAACAATATTTTCTTAAGTGTGTGTAAAGATATATGCTCTTTACGAAACAAAAATGTCATATCACTCCAAGAAGGCAGTTTTATTTTAGTGGTTAAATCTGACTTTCTGACAGTATCCAGGGTTTCCTTATTGATTAGGGATCAAATTCCGGGTCAAACTGATAGGTCAAATGGTGTCCAAGAAGTTCGGTTTGTGTTAAGCTCGAGAAAGAGAATTATTTATAAGAGGGGAGGTTTATAATGACTTAAATAATTAAAAACTGTTTCTTGTGAGTTGTAACTAATGGATTTTACACTTATTATTACACTCGCAATCACATCCTATGAGGGCAAAGATTCCACGATGTGTTTATGTTGGTATAGCAAAAATAATTACAGATTACATATAATAAGTTTGTTTTTGTAGGATTAATGAACAAAAAATGATTAGTTAAGCGTTGTAAGTCCGAAGACTTACCACTGTCCCACTGGGGGACCTATTTTGTACACACTGTACAAGTTTTGTTCTAAAGGACTATTTTAAACCACGTTTAATAATTTGTTGAGACAATGTACAAGTTAGTGTTCTAATGGACTATTTTAAACCACGTTTAATACTTTGTTGAAACACTGTACAAGTTAGTGTTCTAATGGACTATTTTAAACCACGTTTAATACTTTGTTGAAACACTGTACAAGTTAGTGTTCTAATGGACTATTTTACACCACGTTTAATACTTTGTTGAGACAATGTACAAGTTAGTGTTCTAATGGACTATTTTAAACCACGTTTCAACAATGTTATAAACACTTTATAAGTTAATGTTCTAAGCGACTGTTTTAAACAACGTTTCAATAATGTTGTAAACAACGTACAAGTTAACCTCATAAACGACTATTTTAAACAACGTTTCATACTATGTTGTGAACATCGTACAAATTAGTGCTATAATTAATTCTTCTAAACAATGTTGTAATCAAGCCGACCTGACGACACAAAGAAATCAAAAACTTGTTTTGTCAAAATTTAAGTTTTAAAAATACAGTGTTGAGTACGTTATATTAAAAAATGTTTTGTATACATAAATCACCAAGCCAGTGCCACCCACAGTCGATGAAAAGTGGCAGTGGAACAGATTGTATTACAACTACATTGTTTGATGCTACCAAATATTGGTAGCGAAGGGTGTGTATCTGACCTTTCGAACACAAAATATTCATACACTCAGAAATGAAGGTATGTTCAAATCGAGGATTTAGAATTTCCAAAACGGGGATAACCCATGTACTTAATGCCATTAAGAAACACTAAATAAAAGGAATATTGATTAACTTGTGAACACTAGATATCCAGAAAGAGAACCGCAACAAATCGCACCCCAGCTGTGGTAAACAAAGTGTAGTCTCTTGTAACAGGTGGGAATCTACGGACACAAAAATCAGTGGCAAAAGCCGCCCGCGTGTCCCTGGCATAGCAGCAGTACCAAACATAAACCACAAAAATTTCCGTCTGGAAAAGCAATACAGGTTACTTAGGTGAAGTGTGGAAAGCACGCAAAGATGAGTGGTATGTTTTTGACATCAAACCCTTACGACAGAGTCTTTTGCAGTGGAAACTATGCTGCTAGACTATTATCAAAATGCACGGTCGTCAGGTAGAGTACGACCGGATGTAGCGACATGGATTTTAACGACGTGGTTAGGCTCCTAAATCGCTTTAATATAACGTACTACTCCTTTGTATTTCCAGTGTCAATGGAAAGTTTTAGAGTAAAGTTGTTAACAAAAGAGACTACCTTTTAAACGATAATTAAACTCAGGAAGCACAAATAAAAAAATTGACATTTATCTCTTTATGAGTCGCGAACATATATATATATTCTCATTTACATACAGAAGATTTATGAACTTAAAAAATAAAGTATTATTACAAGGTATTTACTTCTACACCCTTTATTTCATTGCTCACTACAAGGTATTTAATTCCGCGCTTTGTTTGACTGTTGACTATAAGATTTAATTCCGTGTTTTGTGTGGCCGTTGACTACGCCCCCCCCCTTCAGTGGCACAGCGGTATGTACAACGCTAGAAACCGGGTTTCGATACCCGTGGTGGGTAGAGCACAGATAGCCCATTGTGTGGCTTTGTGCTTAACTTCAGACAAATCAAATCAAACCGTTGACTACAAAGTGCCCCCAGTGACACAGCGGTATGACTGCGGACTTTCAAAGCTAGAAACCGGGCTTCGATACCCGTGGTGGGCAGAGCACAGATAGCCCATGGTGTAGCTTTGTGCTTAACTTCAAACAAACAGAATACAAAGTATTTAATTCCGTGCTTTTTTTACCTCTGACTACAAGGTACTTAATTCCATGTTATGTTTGGCCGCTTACTACAAGGTATTTAATTCCGTGCTTTGTTTGTTCATTGACTACAAGGTACTTAATTCCGTGCTTTGTTTGACCTCTGACTACAAGGTGTTTAATTCCGTGTTTTGTTTGATCCCTGACTACAAAGTATTTATTTCCGTGTTTTGTTTGTCCACTGATTACAAGGTATTTAATTCCGTGTTGTGTTTGTCTACTGACTACAAGGTATTTATTTCCCTATTTTGGGAAGCTGTTGAGGATTGTTGAGTATTCTCTAAGAGTTCTATTACTGTATTTCTGGATGCTCGTGAGGCATGTAACAGTAGGTCTGGAGGAGATTGGTGGTTGGTGTTCCTGAACCTTCTGGTTGCAGCAAAAGCCTTAACTCGAAGAAAAGCGCTTACATTCGTTGTGCGGGAAAATGCGAGAAGGATAAACAGACCTTGAGCTGAATTCAGAATTACAAACATACACTTCAGCCAGTTTATGTCTGAGTAACTAGCGATAAGTCCAACTATCCACGTAAATCCCAATATGACAGCTAGCCTGGAGTACACAACACAGTTTCTCCGAGGTGTTTTCCCTTGCAGAGCGCTTATCGTGCTTCCTACGGTCTTGATCCAGTATGCACTAGTTAGGAAGAACACAACGTTGGCAACCATGGTGATCAACATGGGAACAGCAAAAAATACAAAAATTGCACTTCTGTGACTGAACCAACAA
The DNA here is from genome assembly GCF_000517525.1 of Limulus polyphemus. NCBI lineage: Eukaryota > Metazoa > Arthropoda > Merostomata > Xiphosura > Limulidae > Limulus > Limulus polyphemus. The sequence continues at coordinate 592,656 of NW_013665756.1, forward strand.
TTAGAGAATAAGCCAAACCCTGGTCTAAATTCTTCTGGGAAGTTTTCATTTTGATCAACTACTACAGCAAATATAACTATCGCCAGAGGACTTACCCAAGCATAGAGTGAGTAGACCAAGAACCTTTGCCATTGTTTTTCTCTAACCACACGGAATTCTGTAGCGCCAAGTCTGATGGTTCTGAATACATCAAGGGCTAGAACATTCATCCAGAAGAGAGAGGCAAGAAAGAAGTAATACGTCACAACTGCGACTCTGTTGCAATCAGAAGGTGAAATGAAATCACTTTCTCCGACAAGAAAAGCACTGAAGGCAACCAACAAGGACAACACAAGAGAAGCAAGGTTCCTTCCTGCGGTATTTCGGAAATATGGAATATATAACAAAAGAATCAAATGAAGAATAAGACAAAATATAGAAATTCCTAAGCCAACAAATGTTATATAAGCCATATAAGATACAAACGTGGGAAAATATAATTGACAGACTACCACGTCTTCTCCTTCTATCCTGTACCATGAGTCATTATAGACCTTCTTGTAGATTGGAATGGAAATAGTGTTGTTATTCAGAAAGTGAAATTCTTCTTTTCTGAACGTAACTTTGGAACAGTTGCGAAACTCGGAACTGTAAGAGTCATTCTCTTTGAGCTCATTATTCATGATAATAATTTGAATAGGTGTGTTTACTTTACCAACGGTAAAGTTTTGTGCTTTAATGAGATCACAAGTAAGGAGTAGACACACAACAAACGTATTCATGCTTACTACCTAACTCTGTCATGGGTTTAAGTACGGACAGTTAAGTTCACGCCAGTTTTAATTATCTTTCCCTTTAACTGATGATATGACTTATTCTATTATTTCAGCAGAATTTGAGTTCAGCTGGTTTAAAAATCAGTTTGTTATCTTAATTTTCCAATATGACTGAGATGCCTTGTTCTATATTTCATGCTTTTAGAAACTTGTATGCTTTCATAGAAGAATTGTGCTTTATTTCATTTCTATAGACGGAATGTTATCATCACCAAAACGAAAGACGGTTTAGCTGTTTGTGGATTAATTAGTTTTTCTACACAAGTAACAATGTCGAATGTTAGTAGGTTGGATTATGATAATAACCTTTAGTGCCAGCTTTTTCTATTACTGTTACAATATCTACAATTTATTGGTTGGAATGTGGTTAAACCGCTTATTGACAACTAAATTTTACTGTTGGTATGATGGATAATGGTTGTGTTCTTTCCAGACAACTATTTCCACAGATGTAGCAATGTTTTCTTTTGGTAGGTTGGACAATTATTATGTTCTTTGTAGACAACTATTTCCACAAATGTAGCAATGTTTTCTTTGGTAGATTGGATGATGGTTATGCTCTATGTTGACAACTCTTCCCACAAATGTGACAATATTCGTCATTGACAAGTTCGATGATGGTTATGCTCTATGTTGACAACTCTTCCCATAAATGTGACAATATTCGTCATTGACAAGTTCGATGATGATTATGCTCTATGTTGACAACTCTTCACATAAATGTGACAATATTCGTCATTGACAAGTTCGATGATGGTTATGCTCTATGTTGACAACTCTTCCCATAAATGTGACAATATTCGTCATTGACAAGTTCGGTGATAGTTATGCTCTTTGTCAACAAATCTTGCTGTAACTGCATCAGTGTTTCTATTAGCAGGTTTGATGATGAGTTAACAGTTTTTTTATTAACACTTCTCTACAGATTTCACGGTAGAGTACAACTGGTGCTCGTGGGACTATATTCTGAAAAATTGAATTTTTTTTCTATAAACATTTATAAACATTAGATAACATCTAATACCAAAACAATAGTAATTTCTTAGGACTTGTACCTGATGATGACAAAACCTTGACGAAACGTTGTACATTTGCTGTTATGTTAAACTTATATTAAAGTTTTTCTTCATTACCCATTCAAGCCGTCTCCAACCATTAATAGTAATTTCTGTCTATATCGATGATAGAAACAAATTTATAATAGAAGGTATTTACACAGATGTATCCGAGATTTTAAGAGAAGTTTGTGAACCAGATATGTAGTTTTTAAAGTAATGGTTATAGCTAAACTTACCACCTGTTCTCAGTGGAGATGATCTTCACAGATTGCGGTAGAAAAGCCACGTGACAACCCTTTCCTTCCACTTTGGTTGTCAGTAAAGTGTGAAGTCAAGGAAAAGGACGATTCTCGTGATTTTCAACCTGCTAGATAATCTGCTAGAACAAGTATATACGGCAGGTATTAATACATTGAGGTGTATGTCAGTATTTTATAAACTAAGAAATTTTCTTAAATAGCATATTAATATATCTTGAAGTTTTGTTCACAAATGTTTTTATATGCTTGTTAAATATGTGATTTTACATACATATAATAACTATTTTACATCGGGTTATGATGAATCATAAGTTTTCTATATCAAGTAGAGATTTGTTAGAAACTAATATGCGTGGTGTGTAATTCAACCATAAAATGCTAAGCTTGACATTTATTTATAAACTAAGAAGTTTTTCGTAAATAGTATCATTGTGTATTATGAAGTTTTGTTAACAAATTTTTCAGTATGTGTGTCTGAGATTTTATATACACATACTAAAGATAGTATATTAGTCTATGATGAGAAGCGAGTTTCATATAAGAAAATCACTGAACTATGATTTGTAACTGATGATTGTTATACATTTGATAAAGTGTAAATGAGAGACAGTTTATGTCACGGTAACAGTTTCAAAATCCAATTACTTGATTTATAACTAAAGGTTCTTCTAAGATTATGATTTTCAACTAATTTTCGGTATTGTGGTGATAAAACAAGTATATAAAGCAGGTATTAGACGAACCCTTCAATTGTTATGCATCATTGACCACGTGACGACCACCTATGAAAAGAGCAGTGTCAAAGTCTGACAGAAATGTTACTGAACTCAAATAGAACTTTGAATTTTCTGTCTATTTAGTGGCTTTCAATGACATAGAATGATAGCTGCAAAGTTTTGGGAGTTTATTTGTATGGTATGATTTAAACTTAAAGTGAATAATTATAGAAAATGATATTTTTTTTCTGTTTTAAGTATTTTTCCATATTAGTAAACTAATTGGTTAAAGAATAATATGAGACGATCCCTAAGATAGTGGCAGCCTCTTCTTTCTATTGAGACAATGAGATCATCATCTTTCCTCATAGCGTAAGTGTATGGGTGTAACCGCATAATCATTTTTGACACAAGTTCGAGATCATATGGGTCTACGAGTTAGTTTCAATGTTTTGTGAACTTTTAATAGAAACTCTATGGATAAATGAAGTCATTCCTTTATTATTTTTAGTTGTAGCAAAATTAATTACTGGGATTGTAATATAATTAAATCTAATCACATTACTCGTGTATTTTTAATCTTAACAAAGACAATTGTGAAGTTTGTAACATATACATGTGAAATTGTTTTTTGAAAAGAGGGATGCCAACATGGTGATTGGTGTTCCCTAAGATATTTTAGACAATTAGTATATTCAGTGTGTAATTGTTATGATATTGAATTGTCAGTGTCAAATATCCTGGTGGAAATATTTACGCAAACAAAACCTTTATCCTGTCTTTGATGTAAAATAAACTGTTACCACAGCGAAAGTCACGTGACGCTGGTAACACGTGATGAATTTCTCGAATAATCATGAATTATCGGGAAAGACCGAGTTAGTTCAAGACGCCCTCCTTTTTTAGTTTATATAAGACCTCGGTAGGAGGAAAGACATGCGGGGACCGGTAGAATAGAAGGAGAGTTCCGGGTTAAGTTACGTATTCTGTTTCGTA
>NW_013665756.1:596521-597285 GCF_000517525.1 Limulus polyphemus
AATTACTGTGTACTTAAAGTTTGTATCGAGAAAGAAGAAACTAGTTTAATCAAGTAAGGACTTGTATCGCTGAAGTTCCTCGGAAATAATTTCTACCGGAAATTAACAAACAAACAGATACGTAACAAAACCTATCACTGCTGTTAGATAAATCCAACCTGACCATTGTCAATTATTTGAAATCTTCGTTTAATACATAGCAACAGTGTTTTGAAACATGAAATAATTCAAATAATAATTAAATCTCACATATTTAAGTAGAATCGATCTTTCATTTTGTTCTTAGCCGACTGATACAGTCTGATCATTTGCTGTATGTCATGTAAATACATAGATAGTGTATTATAATTGACTTTTATTTTAATAAAATTTTCCCGTAAACATGAAATATATTGCAAATACGTAGTTAACGACAATGTATTATAATTAACTTTTATTTTAATAAAAGTTTTTCCGTAAATATATTATAACTGTCACACGTTTAAGTAGAACAGAACTTTCATTATATTCTAAGCAGATTGACTTTATTAAGTAGAAACAAAAGTATAACGAAGATTGTAACACTAACTTGTATGCAAACTAATGTAATCCATATATATTTCAGGATATTGCGCTGTCAGATAGAAATTGTCCAAATTGATATCGATATTTCTTTATGTCTTAAATGATTACACCATCAAGAAGTTAAGACTATGTATCTAGCTTCGAGTATTATATTTAAACGACAAATATGCGAGTTCTAGATCGAAACTTAGTGTAATGGA
>NW_013665756.1:597295-603539 GCF_000517525.1 Limulus polyphemus
CTGTATTATCTTTTATCATAAGAAACTTGAAATAGAATTTCTAGGTTGTTTGTCCGTTTTGTATTAACGATCGAAATACTGGTTTTTGGTGCATTCCCTGTCTATATGAGTTTAATAGATTTATTTGATTTACACCGTCATATGAGTAAAAATTTAAATATTGCCTACTATTTGAGTATGTGTGACACTTTACAAGTCTTTACTTGCATTTTGAAGGTCAATTTTAAACTGTACGGCGGATTTAGTTTTCAAATGTTTTGTATAGATTCTAAAATAAAGAAAACTTTTATTACTTGCCCCTTATGTTTCATTTATTGTAATCTACTTGAACATGAATATATAACAGGTATTATTATATTAAGGTGTATATCAATATTTTATAAATTAAGAAGTTTTGTAAATAATATCTTAGTGTATTTTGAAGTTTTGTGAACAATTATGTCCAAGATTTTACTTGCATTGCTGACTTCAGTAAAACTATTTAAAGTATGGTGTACATTATTAAATATATATAGATATAACTTACGGTCTATAACTGAATGCGATTAGAGATATGTAAAATGAATATTATTTAGAGGTTCTTATTAAATTTATATAGTGATTATAGTAACCGATGTTCTATTAAGGATGTATGACAAACACTGAATTGTTATTAAAACTTTAATCACTTGGTTTATAATTTATGGTCCTTGGATCATTCCAGAATGCGACCACGCTTTACTTGTATTTCTTCAAACTCTGCTCTACTCCTACATTGCAACACAGTACTTACTTTGCAAACCACATAGACTTGGTCAACTCAGAACTGACCTTTGAATGAGTCACACTTGGTAAACTGTGTGTTGGGGACGTCAATATGTCCAAAGTACTGTCACAAAACTTTCTTTTTACAACTGTGTGCAAAGAAAACTTAAACGGTATTAAGGTTTAACTAGATTAACATCAGTTCGGGTTCTTTAATCTTGTGTACTTATTATAATCGTGAAACAACGTGTAGAGATTTGTATGTGTGTTTCCTGATAGTGTCTTAGACAATCTGAAAGTTCTGGTATTTCAAATAGTAACATAGAGCGATTATTGGTTATGTATGATTTGTGAAACACTGTCCTACAGAACATGAAAGAAGTTATGTATTTCGTACATCTGGAAATGCCTATAAGATAACGGATGGATAAGTAGTAAGACACTCATTTATTATTTTTATTACAGATAAAGCATTTTAACATAATTAAATGTAGACGTTGATGACTTGTATACAATCGTACGAACAGTCGTTAAAATAATGGTTTTGACATGTGGAAATCTCGTGTAACGTGTGTAAAATATTTTGTCCCAAACTAATAAAAGTTTTAATTATTACATAATAAACGTTTTATTAACGATTTTGTTGCATTAAAGCGTCAACTTAACCCTACAGACATGTATCGTGTGTGTAGTAAAAATGCATGTTGTGATCATGTTACAATAAATAATATTTCATGTCATTGAAAATACTTCATTCATTAAGTTTTGATTATTGTATCATCCTTTTAGGACGAATTAATTATAAGTGTATTATGTATCTAATAATTTAGTACTGAAAATCTTTGAATAATAAGTTTTAATTATTGTATCGTCCTTTTTAGAACGAATTAATTATAAATGCATTAATCTTAAGTGTCCTCCAGATTTTTTATTATGATAATATTACTGAAATCTTTAATTGCTCGAGTAAGTTTCAATTAAGATATAATCCTTCTTTGGACGAATTAATTAATAAATTCTTGTTGAAACATGTTTTGTATGAGTCATCCTCGATTTCGTGGTAATATTATGTAATCATCCATTATGGCCGTCTGTCTGGTATCGAATTATAATTTCAACACTATGACAACATGGCCACCTGTGATGGCGGCTTAACGACTCGCATCTTGTGACAAAACTTGGAACTATTATATCGTCAGCTTTGATGACATCACCTCTTCTCTCCCCTGAGGCAACCAATCAGCGCGCGCGTCCAGAGTGCTGGGTTTATTACTTATATACATGCCAGTATATTCTACCGTTCATTTATATACACACTAGTATATTCTACCGTTCGTTAATATACACACATGCTAGTATCTTCTACCGTTTTTAATATATACACGCTAGTATATTCTACCGTTTTTAATACATACATGCTAGTGTATTCTACCGTTCGTTAATATACACATGCTAGTATATTCTACTGTTCGTTAATATACACATGCTAGTATATTCTACTGTTCGTTAATATATACATGCTAGTATATTCTACCGTTCGTTAATATATACATGCTAGTATATTCTACCGTTCGTTAATATATACACGCTAGTATATTCTACCGTTCGTTAATATATACATGCTAGTATATTCTACCGTTCGTTAATATATACATACTAGTATATTATACGGTTTGTTTATACATACATGCTAGTATATTCTACCGTTTTTAAAATATACACACTAGTATATTCTACCGTTCGCTAATATATACATACTAGTATATTATACGGTTTGTTAATACATACATGCTAGTATATTCTACCGTTTTTAATATATACACACTAGTATATTCTACCGTTCGCTAATATATACATACTAGTATATTATACGGTTTGTTAACACATACATGCTAGTATATTCTACCGTTTTTAATATATACACACTAGTATATTCTACCATTCTGAACGGTAGAATATACTAGTATTTATATATTAACGAACGGTAGAATATACTAGTGTGTATATATTAATGAATGGTAGAATATACTAGCGTGTATATATTCAAAACGGTAGAATATACTAGCATGTATGTATTTAATACATACATGCTAGTATATTCTACCGTTTTGAATATATACACGCTAGTATATTCTACCATTTTGAATATATACATGCTAGTATATTCTACCGTTCGTTAATATACATACACGCTAATATCTTCTACCGTTTTAAATATATACACACTAGTATCTTCTACCGTTCGTTAGTATATAGATACTAGCATATTTTACCGTTCCTTAATACATACATGCGAGTTTCTTCTACCGTTCCTTAATATATATATACGCTAGTATCTTCTACCATTCGTTAATATATAAATGCTTTCATCTGCTACCATTCGTTAATATATATGTTAGTATCTTTTACCATTCGTGAAAACGTACATGCTAGTATCTTATGACATTGATCAATAGATATATTCTAGTATCTCTTACCATTCGGTATTGAACACATATTAGTATCATCTAGCATCTTGTTATTTTGTCAATTTTTTTTTTAAATTCATAACTCCAGAGCATCGCAGAAATATTCTTAACTGTATACATTCTGTTTAAAAAAATTAATACAAGAAGAGCCCTTCAGTGGCACAGCGGTATGTCTGCGGACGTACAGTGCTAGAAACCGGGTTCCAATATCCGTGGTGGGCAGAGCACAAATAGCCCATTGTGTGGCTTTTTGCTTAGCTTCAAACAAACAATACAAGAAGAGAAGAATAACACTAATATATATTTGGTATTTTCATTCTATGAACTCAACACCAATTTTAAGAGAGAATAAAGAGTATATATATATTACTTCTATCAAGCAAGCACCCCAATGGCACAGCGGTATGTCTGCGGACTTACAACGCTAGAATCCGGGTTTCGATACCCGTGGTGGGCAGATAGCCCATTGTGTAGCTTTGTGCTTAATTACAAACAAACAAAATGTTTCAATTTAATATTATATACGATCATATTTAAGTTTATCAGTTAGAATGAACTGTAATGGAATGTACTAGTGTACAATAATACAGGTATTGTATTGTATGTTACATATAAAACCGATGAAGAACAGAGTTTTACTATTATATCGACACCTGTTTAGTCTTACTTTCAGTTTTGCAGTAACCAAACAAAGATAAAAATTATCTTACTTACGTCTTATTCTCTCAACGACTCAATTCCAACAAAAGATACATAAACAGTTGAACTTAAGACTGAAATATAAAGTTTTCTATCTTTCTTATAGACAAAAGACAACGCGTATGGGTGTGATTTCCCGGATGTTTCAAAACGCGGATCTTTTACCGGAAAATGCTGACTTAGAAACGAACTGTCAAGTTAACAGTTTGTCTGTCTGTTAAGGAAGAAACTATTAAAGCACGTAGAACGTATGTTACATGGGTGTTTACTGAGGAATCAAAATATAACACCTACAGTTTTTAAAGTATATGTTTAGTATATTCCTTCATAGCACTGACTTTATATTCAAACTTTGTTTTAGCACGTGTCAAGGCTTGAAATTGATTGTAACATATAGGCTTTCCACTAGCATTAGGATTAAGAGTTAAATTACCTCTAAGATTAATGCTTAGCAGCAGCTCTAAGCCCAAGGTTAAGGTTTACGAATAGCTTTAAAGTCAAGGTTTAGCACTAGATTTGGGGTTTAGTAAGAGATTTATGATTTTGGTTTAATACTAGATTAAAGAATAAAGTTTAACACTGAGCTTAGGATCAAGGTTTACCATTAGATGTAATAATTGGTTTATAACTGATTTCATGAGTAATAACTTAAAATGCCAACATTTAATTTGCAAAATTACAATGTGTGGTTATTTAAAAAGTGAAAATATTTTCTGAACGTGATTTTAGAACAGTTGTGAAACTCGAAACTGTTCGAGCTCATTGTTCATGATAATAGTTTTAATACGTGTGTTTACTTTTTTAGCAGTCAAGTATCGGGCTATGATGACGTCACTGGCGAGTTGAGGAGTGAAAACACATCAAATATATTCATTGCTTATGACGTAACTGCATTATACGGACAATTAAGTTAACGCTAGTTTCAATTATTTGATTATACGTTAACAAATAAATCAACAGACTTTGTTTGAAGTTGTAATATCCCATTCTTTTATCGTAATTGAAGCTCATCTGGTTTAAACATTACGCTGTTATCTAGACTTAAAATAAGACCCAAAACTCTAGCGCTAGGGCTAAGGTCACCCTTTGTTCTCCTGAAGAAGAATAGTCAACTATTCGAAAGCACTCAAGCTTTGGGTCTTATTTTAAGTCTATTACACTTTATATGTGATCCTTTGTGCTAACTCTTTTATCAAAAACGCTGTTATCTAGATTTTTTAGCACGATTGAGATGTCCTGTATTATATGTAGTTTGTTTTCATGTTTTTAAAAACATGCAAGTTCATGTAGAAAAACATTTTCTTCTCATTATTTCTGTGCATATGAAAACATTATCGGCTAGATATATCTGAAAAAAAAAAAAGATTTAACCGTGTCTTGTTAATTACCCTCTCCATTCAAATACCAATGTCTTGTTGATAGGCGGAACGGTGGTTGTTTGTTGGCAACTTTTTCTACAATATAACAATTTCTACTCTTGATAAGTGGAATGGTGGATAAGTTGCTTGTTGGCAACGTATTCTACAATGTAACAGTGTTTACTTTTGGCCGGTTCGGTGATGGTTACGTTGTTTATTGTCAATTTTTCCTACAGTATAACAATGTCTATTGTTGATAAATTGAATGGTGGATAAGTCGCTTGTTGGCAGGTTTGGTAATAGATAAGTTGCCAACAATGTCTACTGTTGATAAGTGGAACAGTGGACATAGTCAAATGCAACAATGCTCTTCTTTTACAAAAAGATGAATGTCTGCACATACTGAAAGGTATCAATGAGTTCAATATACGAGATCTGGATCCAGCTACTGTTAGGTCATACTGGACAATAAAAATATATCCCTCAGACTACTCTGAGCACTTCAAGGGACTTCACAGTGTAACCTTACAGACAAGTAATTGTAATGAGGCATGCATGTAAACTATGGCGCACATCCCAGCACTGTAATGACTAAAGGGTGTACATCACACTAATGTCAGTGTACAAAACTGTGGAGACGTTATGTGAGCACTTTACTGTATTTGGTGCTCAGAGGAATAGCTGTCCACACCAGGTTTATCTCCATCAGTGAGTTTTAAAATCTCGATTGCAAAGAGTAGCTCTGATTATAGCTTGTTTCTGGTGGTGAGAATAATTGGCATGTACTGCTTGTTATTGATTACTACACCAAGTGTACCAAACTTGTCCACTGTTGACACTTCAACAAAGTACATTACTGATAATTAAGCTTAATGGTAGGTAACAACTGCGAGTATGTAGAACAGTTCACATGGATCAAGGAGTGAACTTTAACAGCTGCAGGGTTGTGTTGTCGTGCACTTCATCATAACATTC
>NW_013665756.1:604501-609573 GCF_000517525.1 Limulus polyphemus
GCAACTTTGTCATAGATTCTGCGTTTCAGCACACCCTTGTGAGTATCAAGATGCTGGATCATAAAAGAGTACCAGAAGCCATACAGAAGCTTTGTGGTGTGACAGGACATTGTGCAAGGTTATTGAGCACGTTATCTTTTGTTCGTCATTGGCTTTTGTTAAGATCTTAACATAACACTCTTATCTGGCGTCGTGTTCTACTGTAATACCTTTGTTTTATGTGGTGTTCTTAAAGTTACATTCTCTTTCTTTCGTATCAGCAGCTTTCTATGTAGTCTTGCCTGCAACAAGGATAAGAAACCGACAATCAATGAATAAACGTATTTATATCTGAAGAAATGCAACATATGACATCCTGCATTAATACTATATCTTAATTGTACTTGAGAATCAATAGTAAAAAACCGACGTTTTTTTTTTTTTTTTGGTTACAATGAAAGGTAATATATTTATTATTAGTCAGAGCCGACTAGTTTCGATAACACAGTTACCATCATTAGGACGAGTATCTACAGAAATTATGCAATTGAAAACTTTATGAAGTAGGGTTCGAAGCTGCTTTTTTTTACATAGGAAGAGTACTAATCAATATGTGAAAAAATTATAACATTTTGGAGGCCTCTCCCCCCAGAAGTTCAGCGATAAGACTGAGAGCTTATAACGCTAAAACTCTGGCTTAGATGGACACAGCATAGATGGTCTTTTGTGTAGCTTTGTGCTTAACAACGAGCAAACATTTCGGAACTTCCTATATTAATGTTTTTTTGATGTTTTATTTGTCCAAAAAGTCTGAAATATTCTCTCAAATAACCATTCTGGTGTGTGATCAATCTCTTTAAACAACAATGCATGGGTACTAGAACTTTTTATGTAAAATAAATATACAGGCCAGTAAATGTTTTGTTTTCTCTTTTGGTGAACTTAGCATTCAAAGTCACCATCACAGTTATGAACTGTCTAAAAATTCATGATGATTGTCAACAATAATGCTTCAATTTGCTATTTATGTACTCCATAAGCTGAGTTCTTGACAGTAGTAAGTGTCATCCACATACCCCCATATTCCGATTGTTTGAGATAGAACAATAATGAGGTCATATTCCGATTGTCTGAGATAGAACAATAATGGGGTCATGTTTCGATTGTTTGAGGTTGGATATAACGACAGAATGGAGACATAGTGCTGATGATATTAGTACGGACAGACAATGGAAATATTATGAAAACAGATATAGCGTACAGGAAAACCTCAAGTATGGATTTAAATGACCTCAACAGATAATAAAGTAAAATCTAAATAAAAAATAGCTTAAGTCACGACTTTAGATAAAATAATACAATAGCTTTTTAGTATCTTCTAGCACACACACCCCTGGTTGGGTATAAAGGTTGTGGACTTACAACGTTAAAATCCAGGGTTCAGTTCTTCATAGTGGGCAGAACGCAGATAGCCCATTGCATAGCCTTGGGCTAAAATTCATACGAAATGAAGCTTTTGGAACAGTATTGTTAGCAAATCTATAACACGTGTTATTTATTTATTTTTATTTTTCGGAAAAATAAAATCAATAGTGAAACATTTCTTACAAGAAACACACATAACTAAAGCAAAAATATAAGTGGAAATTTTAGTATGTGATAATATTGTGGGTACGGGATTTAGTAAGAAGTTATACAAGTATTAGCTTATCTGATCTTTTATTTTTCTTTAGTAGTTAACAAAATACCTCGGTAATGTTTTATTCTGTAATCTGTTTTGTTTTTCATATCGTGGTTTAATTTACCATCTTTCTTTTCTTCCCTTACTTGTTTCATGACCTGGTGTTTACGGTGTTCGACTCGCAATATGCGGGTCGAGGGTTCAAATTATTGTCACCGAACATGCTCGCCCCTTCCAGCCGTGGGGGGCGTTATTATTTGACGGTCAATTCCCATATTCATTGGTAAAATAGCAGTCCAAAAGTTGACGGTGTATGATGTTGACTAGCTACCTTTCCTCTAGTCTATCACTGCTAAATTAGGGACGGCTAGCTTTGCATAGAATTGAAGAACAGAAAAACATACCCGTTTTTCACATTATATTTTAATTTGTTTTACTGGTGTTGTTCAGTTATATCCCACTTGTTTCTTTACACAAAATTTAATACATTTATTGTTTCCAATTGTTCCGATACGTGACTCTTACATATATACAGACATTATAGTTGAAAGAATATATGAGTGGAGAAGAATGACACGACCAATTTTAAGAGATAAAATACTTGTATCCAACAAATTGTTCTAATTCAATGTTATACACGATTATACAAGTGTACAATGGTACATGTATTGTTTTGTATGTTATTTATATCAAATTGATGAAGAACACACACACACCTTTATTATTTTACAGATACCTACTTTCAGCTGTGCAGTGACCTAACAAGGGTTAAAAATTTCTTACTAACTCAATTCTATGAGATCGATGTTAGAATAAAAAACATATAAATGTCAATGCCATAATTATATATAAACAGATTAATAGTTGATAATGAATAATAAATTCTTCGTTCTTTCGCACATATAAAATACTCACAAGTTATACAATATCCTGAAACAGCAAGACAAGTGTAAGTTCCCGGATGTGTATTTCCATTGAATGTTTCAAAAAGCATGTGTTTATCCCCCACCCTATGTTCACCCCTTTCAATGACATTTAATGAATTTCTATGTCTAACTAATCACAGAAAAAAGAACTGATCAGATAACACGAAAATGTAGATCAAGCTCTGTTCTTTGGACTTCTGTTTGGTAGTTCACATATGAATACTGATAAGCTGTTCTGTTTGATAGCTCACACATGAATACTGATAACCAGTTTTGCTTGTTAGTTCAGACATTAATACTGATAACCAGTTCTACTTAGTAGCTCACACAATAATATTGATAACCAGTTTTGCTTGTTAGTTCACACATGAATACTTAGAACCAGCTCTGTTTGATAGCTCACACATAAATACCGATAACCAGTGCTGTTTGGTATCTCACTCATGAATACTGAGAACCTGTTCTGTTTAGTATCTCTCTCATGAATACTGAGAACCAGTTCTGTTTAGTAGCTCACACATGAATACTAATAACCAGTTTTGCTTGTTAGTTCACACATGAATACTTAGAACCAGTTCCATTTGATAGCTCACACATAAGTACCGAGAACCAGTGCTGTTTGGTATCTCACTCATGAATACTGAGAACCTGTTCTGTTTAGTACCTCACACATGAATACTGATAACCAGTTCTGCTTTTTAGTTCACACATGAATACTGAGAACCAGTTATATTTGGTAGCTCACACGGGAATAGTGAGAACCAATTCTGTTTGGAAGCTCACTCATGAATACTGATAACCAGTTTTACTTGTTAGTTCACACGTGAATACTGATAACAATTTCTGTTTGGTAGTTCACACAGGAATACTGATAACCAGTTCTGTTTCGTAGCTCACACATGAATACTGAGAATCTGTTCTGTTTAGTAGCTCACAAATGAATACTGAGAACCAGTTCTGTTTGGTAGCTCATACATGAATACTGATAATCAGTTCTGCTTTTTAGTTCACACATGAATACTGAGAACCAGTTATATTTGATAGCTCACACAGGAATAGTGAGAACCAATTCTGTTTGGAAGCTCATACATGAATACTGATAACCAGTTTTACTTGTTAGTTCACACATCAATACTGATAACAATTTCTGTTTGGTAGTTCACACAGGAATACTGATAACAATTTCTGTTTGGTAGCTCACACAGGAATATTGATAACCAGTTCTGTTTCGTAGTTCACACATAAATACTGAGAAACAGTTCTGTTTAGTAGCTCACACATGAATACTGAAAACCTGTTCTCTTTGGTAGCTGTAATCGTGTTTCACCTACAAAAATAGGTTGGTCAACATTTGTTATCAAACAAAGACATTTCTGTTAAACGTTTAGTGTATTAGGCCTTCAGTAATTTCAGAGTGTAAACTAAAAGTTTATTTGTGAACTTAGGCCTACTACTTGCGTCGAAGCAAACGTAGCCTGTAGGAAACGTTATTGAAGAAATAAATTAACTCGTTATCGTTATATAGGTTAGACTTAACTTTATTTTTACCAAATAATTCGAAACAAGAAAAACCCACCCAACAATAGAACACATTACAACAATATCCTTCTCATAAAGTACGAGTGTTATGCAACATATTGTTACGTCTCCGTTTGTTAACTGATTTTTCCGTAACTTCGTTCCGACGAAACTTTAACGACACAAGTCTTTACTTAATAAAACTGGTTTATTATTTCCGAATGTAACTTTACGATACACTTAATTTCAATATTCGCGCTAAAACAAACACTATAACGAACGAACGTTAACTTCAACAATACCCTGTGACTGCAGTTCAATAACTCACTATCTACACACACATTACCGTATTTTCTAGAACTATCCTGTACCTTGGCGAATGCTCTAGTATTTACTAGATATAGGGTAGTCTGGTATATAAAAGAGGGTGACAACGTGAATTTTAAATATTAATACATTCTACATTTTAGATATTAATACATTCTACATTTTAGATATTAATACATTCTAAATTTTAAATATTAATACATTCTACATTTCAGATATTAATACATTCTACATTTTTTAGAATGTATTAATATCTAAAATGTAGAATATATTAATATCTGAAATTTAGAATGTATTAATATCTAAAATGTAGAATATATTAATATCTGAAATTTAGAATGTATTAATATCTAAAATCTAGAATATATTAATATTTAAAATGTAGAATATATTAATATCTAAAATGTATTAATATCTAAAATGTAGCATGTATTAATATCTAAAATGTAGAATGTATTAATATTTAAAATGTAGAATGTATTAATATTTAAAATGTATTAATATCTAAAATGTAGAATATATTAATATCTGAAATTTAGAATGTATTAATATCTAAAATGTAGAATATATTAATATCTGAAATTTAGAATGTATTAATATCTAAAATGTAGAATATATTAATATCTGAAATTTAGAATGTA
>NW_013665756.1:610362-612953 GCF_000517525.1 Limulus polyphemus
TAGTTCTAGAAGATAGGTGGCGCCACACCAGTCACGTGACCTCGATGACGCAACAATATTTTAAGTAACATTGCGGTTTTTTGTTATTATAGGAATTTAGTATTGTTTATTTCATTTAATGGAAGTAATTGTGTTTGTGTACTTGTTTAATTAAAAAAATATATTGTGTTTAGTAGCTTTAGCTTCTGTCTTTCAAAGTTTCAGTTTCACTTGCCACATTAGCACTGTTATTGTTAGTCATTTAGTTAGTTTTAGCTTTGACTTTGAAATTTGATTAATTGTGATCAAAAGCAGTCCAAATATGGTTTATGAATGTATTGAAAAGTTTTTTACTAGGTACAATAGAAAAGCCTGCACGATTTTCCATTTGTTAATTCCCGTGAACCTTTGTGTACGTACTTAAAATATTTCATCCATATTCTGCACAGTTTGCCCTAAAGACTGTTCCAAGTACCCACGTTAACTTTATACCTATTCTGTATTTATTAGAAGTTACACCAATGATTAGCCTTTCAAAGTTTAGTTTTAGTAAAAATATATCTAAACTTGAAGCCATCATTCATTTACAAAGTACAGATGTTATTTTTTTCTTGATAGTCAGCCCTTAATTTAAGTGGTCACATCTTTTATTCTTGGTCTACTATACTAGAATAAATGTTATGACTAGGATTCCTTCTATCGTTTTTGCTTTGTTTTTTTTTTCTTCTTCATAATTTCTATGTTTCTGTTTAAATACTGGAATTTCAATCAATAAAGGAAATTTGAGCAAAACAGTCTCAGACAGTTTAATAAACCATGTCATTAGAGCAGATATAAGGAATGAAGCAAAGACAACTTCATTTCTGTATTCAATTAGTTTATTGAAACATTCTACACAATGGCTGCTATCTTGATACTGCATGGCACCAGAGCCCACCTGTCCCAACTCATCATAAGCAATTAAAAATTCTCGATATGATATATGTGGCTTGATCAAAGATGTAGGACTGGCTATTACCCATTCATCTATCATGACAATCAAGTTGATAATAAGGGTGAGTACTTAACCTAGAAGAAAATTAATTACACACATAGAGACTGTTTGGTCTACAGATGGGAGGATGGGTCAGACGTGAATCATCAAGGTAATGAATAAACAGCCATGAGCCTACAGGAGTGAAAGATCTAGGTTTCACTTGTCTTCTGGTTTACGGCAAGTTGAGCCATACATAGTTCATTGGACTAAGAATGTTTCAGTATTAGTAGAGGTGTGTAAAAGCTCCAACTAAATAGCAGTATTGGGAACTCTGTTTTAATATTTTAATTTGGAACTTTATGGTGTTTTCTAGAGGGAGTTTTAGCATGAGGTAGTGGTGAGATGTGACACCTAATGATATTCCGAGTGTCTACATTCGATGTAACATCTCGAATTTTCTTGAGACTTTGGAAAAAACAAATATTGTATACAAAAACACGACAAGTAAGTTAGTTAGTCAGCCAGTCTATTAGCCAGAAAGTAAGTGAGTTGATTCGTTAGTCAGCTGGATACTGAATCTGTTGTGGTGTTATTGATTGAGTACTGAGTTAACGAGCGTGTTTGAGTTTGTGGCGTAAATACGAAAGGTATTGTTACGTCTGTGGTGGTTTGTTAATTTCCCGTATAATTTCTTTCCAAAAAAAAAAGCTTCAGCGATACCAGTCCTTTCTTAAATAAAACTAGTTTATTCTTCCTCAATTCAACTTTGCAATACACTTAATTTCTACAATCACTTTAACTTAAACACTCGCTATAATTCACAACGAACGATTCACGCACTTTACTTACTATCGCGCTTGACTCAGTTGTCCGTCTCTGTCTCTGCCTGTCTGCAATTCAATTATGTTTTTGCCGTCACTTCTCGCCGGTCTTATATATACAAAATAGAGGGCGTCTAACAAACACTCGAGCCTTCAGGAACGTGCGAGATACTCATTACGTGTTACAAGTGTCACGTGACTTCCGCTGTCGTAACAGTATATTAACAAGTGACTGTATGATTTTACTTACGAGTAAGACCCATTCACCAGTGAGGTCGTACAACTTGTGTTAGAAGAAATAAAACGTTTTTCTTTTCATTCAAGTGGACTGGACTTTGTATTACTGTTGCCAAATATTTCAAAATAAGTCACCCAAAGATAACAATCATTACAATACGACTATCAGGAGCGGAATTATTTTGATAAAAATAAAATAGAACCTAAACTGAGCTTCAAGATATCGACATATTCTCGAAGGTCGAAGTTAGTTTGGAAATTTGCTGGAAATTATGAAACAATGGAAAGAAAAACAAATGTGTTACGACAGCGGAACTCACGTGACGCTGCTAACACGTAATGAGTATCTAGAAGGATCGGGAACATCACGAATAATCTAGTATTTGCTAGACGCCCTCTATTCCTGTATATAAGCAGGCAAATAAAGCGAGATAATTAATTGATTTGTATACAGGCAGAAAAAGAAACGGACAATTGAGTCAAGCGCGGTAGTGACCGTATGTAAAGTGCGTGAATCGTTGTGAATTATAGCGTGTGTTTAAGTTAAGGTGACTGTGGAAATTCTGTGTATTGCAAAA
>NW_013665756.1:613706-616856 GCF_000517525.1 Limulus polyphemus
AAGAAAAGTAAGATAAGGCAAAAAAAAAGAAAAGTAAGATAAGGCAAAAAAAGAAACAAAAGATTGAAGAGAACAGTTAAAAAAATTCATAAGACTTAAAGAAGAATTAAGAACCAAAATAAATTAGATTGAAGACAACAAAACACCATTAATGAAGTACAAAAGGACATCAACAAAGTCAAAAATCTAAGTATCTGTACATGCAAAATAAAACTCAAGCTGTTTGTAAACACTATAAGTATAAAATTTAGTTGGTTGATATTCCATATTACCACTCTAACTGAGTTGATGAGAGCTTACAATATTTGAAGTACAGTATTCAGTTGATTAGGGTATGGTATTTGCTAAACTATATTAGTAAAAACTTTCATATTTCAGACCATAACATTGCAAATTAAATCTCATTGAAATGTTAGATAGCCTCAAAAACCTTTTGCTATGAAAGAGTATAAATATGTATATAAACAAAATCTGTATCAAATCATGGAATATCGACGCTATATTCAAAAATAGGCTATGATTTAATGCACTGAAGGGAATAGAAGATGGAGTTATAATTTCACCTTCAAAAATCACCCTTCTGGCAATCGTGTATTGTTAGATATCCACGACAGCTCATTTTAAGTTTAATACAAGAGTATTATTTAGTTTATATAGTGCGAGCATTAAATTAAGTTATTTTTAGAAGTGATAGTTATGGAAAGTTTGCTTACGTAACTGTTGTGTAGTTCAATTGTTGTGAATTGACATCATGTTACTCGAACCTTCTGAAATTTTCTTGCTGTAATCGAGTATTGTTGCATCATATATTATCTAGTAGTGTATAGAAAGTTCCAGGTTGCAGTCGAGCATATATATACATGTCAAAAAATTAAAGAAAAAGAGATAACTATATACTTGGTGATCGTGAGTTTAGCCATAAAAGTGGCGACTTTTAAAGTGTTATAATAACAGGGTGTATTATAATAACAGAGTAAAGAAAAATAATGCGTCTTCTCGATTGGGTTCTAAAGTAACTGAACCACCATATGTGGACTTTTTACACAAAAAATGGTTATTTTAAGCTCTGAATACAACTGTGGTAACCCACTGGGTAACGTAAATGAACTTGTCACTGATTGTATTGTGATAACAGAGTATAGAAGGATAATTCGTCTTATCAATTGGGTTCTAAAGTCACTAAACCAGCCTGTGGGGACTTTTGACGAAAAAGAAAAATATTTAAAGCTCTGGATCTAACTGTGATAATCAACTATGCAGTGAATATTTATATGTATATTTGACTTGTTTTAATATATTATGTTAAAACAAGTAACTATGTGCCGTTTGTTTATTGTTGAAATTTATCGCCAACAAGTCACAGACACCTACTGTAAATCGTGATCTAATAGAACCTGAGATGCATCAACATACCTGAGAGGATAGGTATTATTTTAACCTTTTAATTATGAGACTGTGTAGGATCATTAACAAGCCAGCAAAACCATCAAACTGTGGTGTTTCTTATCTAAGAAAAATAAATGTCCCGGTACTTGAAAGTTTTTAGCCCCAAGTATAGCAAATGCTTAACATTTTTGAATGCGAAAAGCTAACCATATTGCATAATGTATGATCAGACTATGTATTTTACAACATGTTTAAAAATGTAAAACTTTTAAAACTTCTTTCAATGCTTAAATTGACTGAATTTTTACTAACCCCAAGAAAACCTCATCTTATGAAGAAGATAAATGCTAAAGATTGTCAAATAAGTACCAGTAGCCTAACCCCAAACCAGATACCTACAAACACATACACAACCAGCCACTTACATTAAACTAAATCATTAAAGAACAAATCCCTATTTACAGGCCCAATCCACCAGCTATAGTTATATTAATGTCAACATATTTCACCCTTTGGTGGCTAGTATGGAATATATCTTCATTCAAGAAAATTATTTCTAAATTTTCTTGCGAGTGTTTTGTACATAATTAACATTTTCCTGATAAACTAAACATACACTTATTCCTTATCCCTTGCCTTAGAGATTATATTTTGCAACATTATTTTGGAGAGTTTATCCCTGCTTCTATGTTTATCCCCGTGGAATGTGGTTATGAACATTTCAAAAACTGCCCCCAGTGGCTCAGATATCTGTTTGAGAGCTATAATGGCAAAGCTATGGGTTTGATCTTTTAATTGGACAAAGCACAGATAACTCTTCAGGAAGCTTTATGCATAAAACAAACGTAATTCCAAGGATGATACAGGGACTTGTATAAGTTAATATGAGATAGACTCTCTCCCATGTATTTGGAATGATCATTGACATATGTAATCTAAGGATCTCCAATTATTTTCCGGGCTTATATACTAAAATAGAGGGTGCCTGGAAAACACTAGAACTGCCAGGAAAAGTCAAAATTCTTTGAGAATCTCATGACGTCTTACCAACGTCACGTGACTTCCGCTGTCGTAACACTGCCCCTTAATTAGTATTGTTCGTCCCAAACAATAGCCATTTACATTAACCAATAGATAATTAACAATAACTTAATCAAATGTACAGAATTTACAAACATAAAATTAAAAATTCATCAAAGTCTCTTAATTTTACGAGACGTATCTTCTTCCGTATTGGTCTCCATCTCGTTGGCTTCTGCTTCATGTAGGGTTCATCTGCTTCATCAGAAAATGTTCTATTATCGGTAACAGTCACATCAGTGGTAGTAACTTCATTAAGGGCTTCACTATTCCCCTTCTCTAAACCGGGTGGAGTTTCTTCTTCGACAGTGGCTTTTTCAGGTGACACGTCTTCAGCAGCATCCTTTGTTCCTTATGTTCCAACTGAAATATCCTTGACCATGATAATGCCAAAG
Source organism: Limulus polyphemus (assembly GCF_000517525.1). Classification (NCBI taxonomy): domain Eukaryota; kingdom Metazoa; phylum Arthropoda; class Merostomata; order Xiphosura; family Limulidae; genus Limulus; species Limulus polyphemus. The sequence goes on from NW_013665756.1 coordinate 616,568, forward strand.
CCTGTTGGCATGCGCCACCTTTGGTTTACCTCGCCGATCACATTTTATTCGGAAAGTTACGTCTGAGAGACAATCCACAATGTCATATGGGCCTTCCCATGGAGAAGACAACTTAGGAGACTTCCCTTTGGCCTTCTTGTGATTATACAACCACACCTTATCTCCTGGTACAAAGCTGACTTCAGTAGATCTCCTATCATAACATAGCTTCGTGGAATCAGTAGACGTTTTTAAGTTTGAACGTACTTGATGGTGAATATTATCCATCCTTTGAGATAACACTTTCACG
>NW_013665756.1:617047-618634 GCF_000517525.1 Limulus polyphemus
AACCGAAATTCCCGACCAAATATCAGCTTTGCTAGAGTGTATCCAGTGGCTTCATGCTCTGCTGTTCTATAAGCCATCCACAGCGGAGGGAGTAAGACATCTCAGTCATCTTGACAGTTATTACAAAACTTTGCCAATTCCTGTCCCAGTGTCCAATTGTACATTTCTGCCATCCCATCAGACTGTGGGTGAAGTGATGTTGTCCTGGTCTTTCATATGCCAAGCAACTTGCAGCTGATTCAAAGTTACGGCCTTGATCCGAATGCAGTTCATATGGCATACTAAATCTGAAGAAGAAATCACTAATAGCCAAAGCTACAGTTGTAGCTTCCTGACTTGGTAATGCAAATGCCTCAGGCCAATTGGTGAAATAATCCATCACCACACAAATGTACTTGTTTTCAGCACGAGTTTGGGGCAAAGGACCGGCAATGTGAACAGCTACTCTTTCCAATGGTGCACCTACTTGATATACCTTCATTGGAGCACGTCTTTTATGCTTGGGTCCTCTTTTAGCACAACATGTACTGCCGGTCCTGCACCATTCTTCCACATCTGCCCTCATACCTATCCAGTAAAATCTCTTCTGTAGGTGACTCAATGTCTTCTTAAAACAAGATGTCCTCCTGTTAAACTATCATGGAATTGACGCATCACAACTTCTCGTAACTGTCTCGGTATAACTGTTTGCCAGGTCGTCACTTTCCCATCTGCAATTTCCCATCTCCAGAGAAGAATACCATCTACAAACTTCAACTGGTCCCATTGTGCCCAGTAGTTCTTTGTCACAGGGCTTAAGCTAGACACCTTCTCCCAAGCAGGGTGCAAAACACTTGTTTTTAGAAAATCAATTATTGGCTTCAAATCCTGGTCTTTCTCCTGCTCTGCTTTAATATCTATACCTGGTTCCACTTCACCATCATCAACTCCTTCAGTCACTTTGAGTTCAACTTGATGACACCTGGTTAGTTCAACCTCGTTTTTAACATTTGCTGGAATTTGGCCTTTGTTATTCTCAAACGTCATGTTATCAAAATGAACTACACACTTCCTCAGTAGTAAGTAGTCTACCACTAGTATGAATGGGTCTTCAATATCAGCCAAGTATACTTTGTGTCTGTCCTTCATTCACATGAGCTAAATAGTTATTCACACTGGTCCCCACAACCTTGCACAATGTCCTGTCACACCACAGAGCTTCTGTATGGCTTCTGGTACTCCTTTGTGGTCTAGCGCCTTGATACTCACAAGGGTTTGCTGAGATGCAGAATCTATGACAAAGTTGCACTTTTGGCCATCCAGCTTTCCTGTCAAATAGACACTATGTGTGCTTGGCATTTTACACCTAGCTGTTGGGACTTTCAAGGTGGTGGTTGGTAAGCATCCCTCAACACCAACCACTGCTGGTTTACCCGAGGCTGACTTATTGGTAGTATTCTTCTTACACTGACTCCTCATATGTACTTGCTCTCCACAGTTCCAACAATCTTTCTGGCATCATCCTGTGTTGAAGTTGCTGGCATTGAGCTCTCTTGTGACTAGATTTGTTAGAGTACCAACAAAGTCCATCAATCTTCTCTAAAGCTG
>NW_013665756.1:619084-620508 GCF_000517525.1 Limulus polyphemus
TTGCCATTGCATCCTACATAGTAGAGTGGTGTGCTTACTTCGCTTGTATCTTCAGTTGTGGACAGTCTAAGACATATATAAACTGATCCCTCAACAACAATATGAGGACATTTGGTGGTGCAGTTGAGTAGGCCTTGTGTGCCATACTTTCCAAATCCTGTGCCAGCTCTTGCAGGCTTCCCCTTTAGCACGGACTCTCATCCTAAACCTAGCCCTGTAGACTTCGGACTGATTTTGAATTCCATACCTGAATTCTAGAGCAGCTACCAGTGCCCTATAGTTGTGCCTGTCGTCTGCTGACAACTGTCCAAGTATTTCCAGTGGTTGTCCCTTCAAGCTCGTTGCCAGATATACTGCTTTCTGCTCCTCGGTCGATCCATTCATTTCTGCCAGGAGCTCAAATTGTGCTCTATATGCTTTCCATGGTGTCTTCCCATCTAATTACTGTGGCTTCCTTCATACTAGATCACCCCTATTGCTGACACTAATGTCTGGAATGTGACGTCTGGCAGGACTAAAGATGTCTGCTTTAGGGTTTAGCTGCAGGGTCTGGAAGGGACTTCCCATTGTCTGGGGCTGATTAGTCCCATGGCTAATATATCCTCCTTGTGTAAGAGACAATAAATCGTCCTTTAATGTATTTAATTCACTTTGAAATTTACTCATCTTTTCCATTTGTGTATGCTGGCTTTCTCTCAACTGTTGAAGACTTTCTTCTTGTTTATTTTCTTTCTCCTCCAACCACTGTTGTAGTCTATCTTCTTGTTGATTTTCTCGTTCTTCTTGTTTTTCTTTTTTCTCCAACAACTGCTGTAATCTCCCTTTATTTTGCTGTTCGAGCAGCCACTGCTGTTGTCTCTCTTCTTGTTTGTTTTCTCGTTCTTCTTGTTTCTTTTCTTTTCCTCCAACATCTGCTGTAATCTCTCTTGTTTATTTTGTTCTTCTTTTTTCTTTTCTCGTTCTTCTTGTTTTATTTCTCGTTTTTCTTTTTTTTCTTTTGCTGTTCTTGTATTGCTGCCATCAAATCTGCTAAGCTGTAGTTTGATTTGCCACTTCTCGTTTCCATCTTCTTTTTCTTATTTTTTCGTCCCACTCACTGACACCAATTTGTTATGTCTCAGGTCGTTTGTTAATTTCTGGTATAAATTCTTCCCGAGGAACTTCAGCGATACAAGTCCTTTCTTAAATAAAACTAGTTTATTCTTTCTCAATACAACTTTGCAATACACTTAATTTACACAGTCACTTTTACTTAAACACACGCTATAATTCACAACGTTCACGCACTTTACTTACGGTCACTACCGCTCGCTTGACTCCATTATCTGTCCTTATATCTATCTATCTGCAATTATTTGCCGGGCTTATATACTAAAATAGAGGGCGCCTGGTAAAGACTAGAGATGCCAGGAAAAGTCAAGATC
>NW_013665756.1:620688-627363 GCF_000517525.1 Limulus polyphemus
AAGATCCTTGAAAATCTCATGACGTGTTACCAGCGTCACGTGACTTCCGCTGTCGTAGCAATACCTTCGGTGTGTAGGACGCAAGCAGATTTTGACATTAAATTTTTTGGGAAAAAAGTGTGTCTTATAAACCGAAAAATACGGTACATTTCTACTATGTTTAATATTACGCTCCATCCCAAATAAAGAAGTATGTTTACGTTGGTCGTATGTTTGGGTTTGTTTGTATTTCACTAAGGAAAAAGGGTAAAGTTAAAAGATGTAAAATTGAGATATGGGTAAATTTCTATCAGTGGGCCATAGTTTCAATGCATCAAGATTTTTAATTTAGTTAATGCATTGTTAACTCTTTGAATTAGTTTGATAAATATGTACTTCAAGTGAAAGTTGTATTTACGACTTTTTTATTGATTCAACCTTACTAGCTTTTTTGTAGTTACGTGTCAAAAAAGTGACATATCACAAGAGAATACCTTGAAAATTTTAGCAAATACAATTTTAAATATTGAGTACTTCATAAGTAGGCTAGATGAAGCCTAGTGGTTGGCGTTATGGGCTGCACGTTGCGTATCGGAATGTCCACGATTCAAACCCGTGGTATCTCACTGAATATGCTCCACACATTCAAGTGCAAGTGCATTGTAAAGTGATACTTGATTCTGCTATCTGGGTCAGATCGAGCAGCTGCATAAGCGGCAGGTGGTCCTTACTTGTTGCTTTGTTTTGTCAGCTGCTCTAAATTAGGGATGTTCATGCTTAATCATAAATTAGGGAATAAATTGTTTTCATATTATCAAAAAACTTAAGATTGTGTTCTTAAATATATAAGAAATAAATAAAAAGGGATAAAGAGATAAAATCGTTAAACCAATTTGCCCAACAATTTACAATTGGGTTAATGGTCACTAAACTGATAAGCTTGGCCTAGCATGGCCTGATGATTAAGGCGCTCGACTGTGGGTCGAGGACTCGAATCCTGTCACCGAACATACTTTAATCTTCCAGCCATTTTTCGTTAGTAAAAGAATAGGCCAAAAATTGACGGTGGCCGATGTTGAATAGCTTCCTTCCGTGTAATCTATCACTTCTATATTGGAGACAGCTTGCGCAGATTGCCCTCGAGTAGCTTTACGTGAAGTTCAACAAATAAACAAATTGACAAATTCAAATCTTAACAAATTGTGGCTTATCTGATTTATATAAATAATTTGAGACATACTAGGTTTTGGATCCCATAAATGTATGTGACCTCCTATGGGTCTCTTACCTATAAAAATCGATCTAGCGTTCCATTTGGTTTGTTATGAATCTCGCATAAAGCTTTACGAGGGCTATCTGCGTTAGCCGTCCCCAATTTAGTAGTAGTAAAAGACTAGAGGGAAGGCAGCTAGTCATCACCACCCACCGCCAACTCTTGGGCTACTCTTTTACTAACGAATAGTGGGATTAACCGTCACATATAACGCACTCACGGCTGAAAGGGCGAGCATGTTTGGTGGGACGGGGATTTGAAACCGCAGATTGCGATACGAGAGCCCTAACCACCTGGCCATGCCAGGACCCAGCATTCGGTTTAAATCTTAAAAGCATCTTGGTATTTGGAAACATAATATACATTTTTGACATTAATACAGGGCAAACAGATATTTGAAGAAATATGTAAATTTTAGAAATATAAGATTTATGTTGTTAGTAAAGTGTTAGATTTCAGGATAATACGATCATAGAAAAATTTTAAGATATGATAAATAAACTGTACTGTTAGCATTGAGATGCAGTTGAACCAAGATAGTATACCAAGTTTGACAATAAACTAGTATTTTGTTTAGTATAGATGGCACTTTGGTTATAGACGGCGCCGTCTCTTGTTATTTCATTCTCATTGTCCAAAATGAAGAATTGAAAAGTTGTAAAGAATCGTTGATATTATATTATCAAGAACTTTTTCTAATTGTTTAGAAACTTCTAGCATCATTCTGAGGAAAATTAAACGTACTGTATTGTTTGGTAAGGAAATATTTTAAAACTATCAATACAGTCAAGTGAATTAAAATTTATACGCAACACTAACACCGTTACTAACGGCGTTAGAAACTCGCTACTAACTGTGACACCAGTACTAACACTTAGTAACAGTAACGTTATAAACAATGAATTATTAACAATACAGTATTTGTAATTGTTAGTGTTATTTACTCTGCCTAATCAAACCAAGTATTAGCAAATTTAAAGTCTGCTTTTGTTTAAGTAAGCTGTTGCTGCTAGTAACCTACTCAATACTAACAGCTAGGCCTACGAGTAACGTTAGTAGACTCACCTACAAACTGTTACTCAGTTACTGTTAGTGGGCCTAACTATAGTATAAATAGTACATAAATTCACAACTAGTTTTGATTTAGCAGCATAAATATTCTAAGTAAATAACAAATTTAAGAATTTTATAAATTCAAACAAAGCAATTTAAAAATCATCTTTAACCATGAAATGGTAAAATATGAAAATATTAAACTTTCAAAGTAAAATTTAATTTTTACTGTTATAGCCAATATGAGTTTGTAAACAAAACATAGTGTTAGTAAGTAATACTGTAATTAAATTCATGCCAAGTAGCTGTACAACTTAATTATGTAAATGTGGAGATGTATATCTCTACTTTTCTCCTCCACATGTTTATTTTTTATCAATTTTCTATATGTTTAAAATATTTTGAACAATTTTGAAATCTTTATAGCTATGTCTGGAGCTCAGGTGTGTTTTCATGTGGTAAACTATGATAACATTTGATTTAAGAATTAAATAATTGAGGACATTATCGTATGGTTGTTTCATTTACAGAACTTTATGAAGATGTTCTGTGTGACTCAGACATGTGTTAAATAAATTGTCATATTAAGAAGTCATTTATTATAAGTGATGTGTTACTGATTATTTCTTACAATTCTTAAAATCATTCATATGGTAATGCTGGGCTTTAGGTAATATATGTCTGTAACTGAATTAGTTACAATAACCGATTCCGGAATCAGAGTAACTGATATGCAAAAAGAAAAAGCCATTGCTAGATGATCTTATCAAGAATATTTTGACTTGAATGTTGTGCAGAAGTAGCCTAAAAATACATTATAATTCCAACTATGGATGTATATTTTGAACCATCTGACATAAATATGATGGTTGTCTTTACAAGACTTCTTAATAACCACTTCTGTAGATGTGATTCTTTTCTTGGCTTGCTTGGAGTTATACTTGTTAAAGAAAAAGTTAGAAATGCTTTGGTGTGATAGATTTTTGTTAAAAGCCATTTGTCAACTACTGCCTGCTACAGCTATTTAAAAGTGGCACAAACTGTATTTGGAGATTTTAAGTTTTTTGTAATACTGTTTCATTGTAATCAGCTACTTATACTTGATAAAGCTAGGTAGAGAAAGCTTATTGGTCAACTGATATTGCTAGGGCTATTCATGTCACTGATGAGTCCAAGCAAGTTTCTGAAGTTACAAGTGTAGTTTTGTCTGTGCTACAAGGGAATTGATGATGGCTACACAACTATTGTAGAAATTAACTAGGATTTTAAAGAATTTTACACTTGAATTTTGGGATTTAGCATAAATCACCAGCTTGGCACTAAATTGGCAAAAATGTGTCATCACATTCAACAATTATTAATACTGACCATAATGATCACTAATTAAAGCATATAGGTAATAGTGATGTTAGAAATTGAATATTTTAAAACTTGCTTTTTGATGCCTGAGATGTATGCATAAACATAAAGAATTAAAATATAAATATTCACACCAGTTGTAGAGTTACTTGCCAAATGTGTTACATTAATACTTGGAATGAAGATCAATACACTAAAACTTTGATGATTATAAAAAAACATTCCACATTTGTGCTTCTGTGGAAGTAAAATCCATCTTTATTTTCTCTCTCCAGTATAACTTATCATAAAACTTGTAAACTTTTTGTTTTATAGAGATTTATTTTTAAAATGGAACTTACATATATTAAGTTACATTATATATACTTTACTGTACATCAGATACATCTAGCAATTATTACACAAGCATTCCACACTTGTGCTTGTGAGGAATGGAAAACCATCTTTGTTTTTGTTTCAATGTAACATAACATGGAACTTGTTTGTAAACATTTTTTATTAATATTTCTTTTGAAAAATGAACTTTATAATATTAAGTTTCATCCTCTCCATTACTGTACATCAGATATATAGCCTAATTACAACATTATCTCACTGAGTTAAATACTAGCATACATTTTATAAAATAATTTTTTATTCATATAAACATTTTGAAAACTGGTTTATAAGGTTAACTTTACAAGCAAAAAGGTTTATTAGTAAGTTTTATGTTAAGATATCTAAGTAAAAAAAAAGAGCTCATATTGACAAACCACTGTGCCACTAAAGTTGTTCAAGATGGTATATTTGGAAACTCATTAGACATGATACTGTTTTCCAGTGTGAACAGCCTGGTTTAAGTATATACATATTTCCTAAAAACAATCATTTAGTAATGAAGACAGGGATGGTGGTTTGGATAAAAAGCATCTTTTTTCCTGAGCTTTTATTTTATCCTAACTGCTATGTTTGTTTTCATTACTGAACTTTGTTTTCCCACTGCATGCATTTTATCTTTGAATATCAGCCCCATTCCCAATGACAGAAAGCCTTCAATTTTTAAGTGTAAAATTCCTAATCCTGAAGAGATACTTTTAAATTAAGTTTATTTTTGAAATGGAAGGAAAATTGTCATTATAAATCTGTAACATTGGGTTTAAACATCACAAATAACAGTATTCCTTTTGTACTAGCTGCCTTTTTTAACTATTCACAAGCATGCTAAGCCGAGGATAAACAATAAACAAGAATACCAGTAGAGCTGGGTTATTCGTGAAATTTGCTAATTGAGAGGCTCATAAGTTATTTAAAGACCACAGACAGTAGGGCATTTTTTGTGCTTGAATGTGTATATCGTATTGCACTAAAAATAATACAATTAAAAAAAGTCACGAAACAATCAAGCTCATGTGGTTCCAAGCCATATTTGGTCACAGTTGGCTAGCTTTAAGAAAAACTAGCAGAAGTGCCACACGGTAAACCGGGCAGGCAAACCTATGCCATACAAGGTAAAAACATGGCGAGAGCGGATGAAGAGGAAGATAGATATAATGTGTTAATTGCACCATATATGTTTGAACCAGAGCTTGCAGACAATAACATGTCTAATGTTGACGTATCGGCTGAAATGGACGAGAACTGGCAGTTTGTCTGATCTTTCTTGGTATAGAATTGTTTCAAAAGTTGTATGCTACAATGTCATGAAAATGGCAGAAAAGTTACAGCCATCAGTATAGTCACATGGGTGATAATATAGTAAATCTTTGAGTAAATTCTAGTCAATATTCGTTTTTTCAAGTGATGGATCTATATCTAGATTTAGATCTATTATCAGCTGATGGACTCACGATACTGTATTCTGCGCATGCTCCAATTTGTATGCATATGACTAAGTATACTTTAGGATTGGAAAAACAAACATAGCTGGGGTCATATTTTGATAATCAGTATTGTAGATCTAGCATTTTTTTATGTTGCATATTGAAACTGCCAATGAAATTTCATAAAAAAGTGTTATAAACATGAAAAATAAATAAAACTGACAGTTGTTTGTACATGCCATATTTTGTTTTAGCAGATCTACTGGTGTGTTTATTAAACCTGAATGATTACTGACAATTCTATATTGCGCTTATAACATTTGCTAAAACTTGAGCTTACCCTGTATGCCTCTTGTTTTCGAACAACTGATTGGACACGACTTTCCTAGCTGTTATCGGTCTGTGAACAAGAGCATGATGTGCCACTGGAATGAACCTGGCTGCTGCTCGCCATACTTGATGGATCTCCCTCGAAATTCTGATACATACTGGCCATTGCATCTTTCTTTAGCACCAGTTTTTATACAAATCCCATATCAAATTGTAGTTTATTTTCAAAGCCTGATTCCAAAAAGTGTTCACTTCATACATGTCAGCTTTCAGTCAAACTCCATTTATCACAAGTTCTTGATATGAAATTTGTCCAGGTTGTTTGCTGTTTTCTGTCTGACTTAGGTGGAAACTCAAGTATAGATACCTCTTTTTCCTTGGGAATATTCCAACATTCCATATTAACTTTTTTGAGTTTACTCCCTACCCTTCTTTTTTCAAGAGAAAATATGATCTTAATCTAATCCTGTAAGATTCTTTCTAAGATAGGGAGAAAAGAACTGTATACAGTATTACTAGTGAGACCTAACCATTTATTTTGTATAAAAAGATAATTACCTTTTTGATTTGTAACCATTATGTCTATAAATACCCTCTAAAATTTTATTAGCTTTGATACTAGAAACAGAATGCTGCCTCAGTAGCTTGAATGACTTATCCAGCACTATGCCAAGATCCTTTTTTTTTCTGATCACTTTTGAGTGGGCTCACATTTCCAACCTGTATTAAAAGTGATTGAAAACATGGTAACCCATATAAATCATCTTGCACCTGTTATAAGTAAAGGTCATTTGCCAAACTAACCAATTAATTCAAGTCATTTTGTATCCCCCTCGACGTGGATTCCTGTACGTGGTGAGGGGACCTCCCAGGGAAGGTTCT
>NW_013665756.1:628300-635259 GCF_000517525.1 Limulus polyphemus
AACCAACCAACCAACCAACCATTTTGTATCACTTCAACATCCTCAATATTGCTAGAAATACTGAAGTGCTTGTCAAGATGGCCTCAGCATTTCCATTGCCCAGAGTTGCATCCTTTTTCTTTCAGGATTGGTCATCTTTTAATCTTAATAAGTGAATGCATGAAAAGTATATTTAATTAGCTATTCTGATGGCCACGTTGATTTTTAGTTTAGCTCTAAATACATAGCTTACTCCCATTGGAAGTTATTAATTATGAAGTAGTGTGATTCAAAGTTGGTGAGATTGCCGGTGTGATGGTGAATAGTTCATCACTGTATTTATCATGTTTTTTGAATCTTGAAAAATGCAAAATGTTAAGATTTAATATAAGAACTCCCTCATTAAGTGAATTAAAGATGGGTGACAAAAATTTGTTTTTGTATCTTGCTGCAATTTGCATGTAATCTATTTCCAGTTTTATCTAATGGTCAGATTTGTGATATTTTCTTATATAAAACTGTGTTATAACTGTGTTATTTCTGCACTGTGCCTTAATCCCAGAAATTAAGAATTTCTGAAATGTTGAATAACTACCTAGTTTTTGTCAGTTAAATCTAATGAACATAATGAACACATTAGATGTTGCTTAGTGGAAATTAGAGTGCAATTTAGGGTCTAAGTGTGCAGTATAATCACAGTTGTACAACTACAGGGACTTTTATATTGCAGTGCAGTCAGGTTTTCATCATTGTTTAGTAAATTATGTATGTAATGAACGTATTCCTTTGTTGTTAAATTGAAAGGACAGGACTTGTACATCTGTTTCTGAATCACAATGACATTCAGATCTGTTATGTTGGAGTTTTTGTGTGTGATATTCTAGTATGGGTTTGTGGATTTTGTATCAGTTTGTGTGATGCGAGAAAGTTTTCTGATCACAAACATTTGGTATTGATTAAGTTAATTTCTACTCCTACTTTGTGCTGTTGATGTAAAAATACAGGAAAAATAAAGATGAGATGTAATAAAATTCTTAAACTGACAATTATGAAAACCTGTAAGAATAATTAGGTATTGTGTAATTCTTACAAATAAGACACAAACTTGTGTTCCTCATACTTTTGTTATTAGCTGTGAGCCAAATAGGAAACACAGTGAATGTACTTATTGTTCAAGGAAATAAGTATTAGTATATTTAACCCTTTTGCAATGGGTGCCCCTTTAAACACTTTTCTGCATTACTCACTGTGTTACATTAAACCATTACTATCAATGTATGTGAATGAAATGAGTATTATAATGTATGTTAGGATTCAAAGTGTTACTTTATTTAAGTTTTAAGTCCTTTATTTCAAAATAAATTTTAAGAAAACTACTTAAAACTTTAGATGTATTGTCACATGACCATCAAGATATGAAAATTCTCTACTTTGGCTCTCTGCATTTTCAATAATACAGTGGTAGTTGAGTAGAGGTACATCTAGACAATTAGATGCTTACATAACCTTTTGATTTGTACATTTTGAAGTTCTATGAATGAGTACAGTTGAAACAAGTAGTAAATTTTTTCAACCCCAGACAGGTGCCACACCCACCTTCAACAGATTTGTTTGAGATTCATAGTCTACATGTAGATGTTACATACACTTGTGTATAGTCATTAGAAAGAGCTCATTTTACACTATAATCTAACAATGGTTATTTTGAAATTGGCACCCTGTTGTCATCAAGGAGTACATGGAACGGAATGTAGTATTGTTAGCTGCTTGATCAACAATAGCTCTTACAGTTGTTTCTTACCTAAATATGTTATAGATATACAGTTTAAATTGTATTTAGGTCTTATATTTTAGGTAATTATATATTAGTTATGTTTTAAAATGTATAATCAAAAGGTTAAACATTGTTTGAATATACATCATACTTTGCATCCATTCTCAAGCATTACAATGTTACGGATTGAAAAAAAAAATTTTTGCCAAAGAGTTGCACATGTCTCTCAAAGACACAGTAATGTGCCTCAAGGGCACTGTTATCTTGTGTCTTGATGAAACAAAAGAAAATAAAGCATTAAAATTTAACTATATGTGAAAAGGAAAAACCTGAAATTACAAATTTAACAAAAGGAAAATCTTTAAAGATATTCTACAAAAGACTAAAAGGTATGTATATATATTTTTTTTCTATTTCTTAATTTTAATTATTTCATTGCATTGTACATGGGTGATAATAGCTAGAGTTAGTGATATGGTAGAAAAAGTGAAAAATAAAATATAAACATTTACCTTAAAAAACTTTTGACATCATTTTAGGGGGTTCTAGGGATTATGCAAATGAAATATGAAAACTATAAGATGAAGAAAAGTATTTCTGTACTTAAAATGAAAATCACCTTGCACTCGATTTGTCAAAAGTTTGAATGCAAGTAACTACAGTAAAAAAATAACATATTTTTAATAAAAACAAGATACTTATGATCTTTAACAAAATCTTACCAGTTTAAGAGAGGATACGTTAAGAAATTTCAGAGTACTGCATGTATTGTTGTAAAATTAAAATTCACAGCTTGATTTCTGCAAATTGCACAAGCCCAATGTGAAATGGTTAATGTAAAAATATAAGTAACAAAGCTGATGATGGCACCTGAAAATTAAATTTACACTTCAAATACTGTTGGGCTGATAATGTGGCTCTTGATGAGAAGGTTAATTTATTCTGCATTGCCTTCAAATTTGAAATAAAACTATGGATTTAAATCAGATTTGAACATTCATACTGCATGATCAAATATGTGCATGTAAAGAGATGTATTGGAGTAAAGTTAATGAAATTAGGCACATTTGCCTGATGAAGAACAACTCTGTTATCTTCTTGTTACCATTTCTTTAGCTTCATTCTTACAATCTTAATAATACCCTGAGACAATGTAAAAGGTATGAATTATTGATTATCTCTTACATTGATCATTCAGACAATTTGTAACTCTCTTTTTAAAAAAATCTTTAAACTTGCCTCTGCTTCTGAAGTGGTTTTAACGTGCCCTCTCATGAGATACATTGGTTATAACATTAGAATTCATGCAGTTTTATCTATCTATATAAAGCAGAAGTACCGTCTGTGTGTCTGCTTTTACCGGCTACACTTTTTTGACTGATCTCAACCAACTTTTGCATACAGAAATCCTCTTAAGGAGTGTCATAAAGAAGCAGATGTTAAGATCTGATCCCTCCTGTGTCACTCTGGGGGGGGGGGGGGTCACACATGGGAAATGTCATATGGAGCTAGGCATTCAGTCTGACCTCTCCTCCTGGGGGCCACTGTATATTTGTTTGTCTGCCTCTCATGCCTATATTCTTGCCAATCTCAACCAAACTTGACATGTACCTTAACATTAAGGGCTCTTTGAGGGTGTGGAATGGAGAAGCTAGATACAGCAAGAAAAAGTACTTATAGAGACAATCCATTTTTATTATAAAAATAATGCTAAACATTTTAGATTCATCATTCAGTGACACATATAATAAAATGTCACCTATTTTTCTAAATTGCTAAAAGACATTGTTACAAAATGTGTATGTACATATATTTTGTTTATTTTCAGTAGCCACATTCAAGGGTTACCATGGCTTATAGTACTAAACCAGAAGAGATGGTGTTCCAACCAATTCAGTTGGAAGAAGAAAATGGACTCGTGAAAGATAATAAAAAGACAAACAAACGGTTATCAGTAGAAAGAATATACCAGAAGAAAACACAGTTGGAACACATTTTGCTCCGCCCAGATACATATGTAGGATCTGTGGAACCTATAACTCAGGTAAGGATTACTTAATAGTTGCACTGTTAAGTATAATACACATTTATCATAGTTTGAAAAAAATTCGTTAATGATACAGATATTTTTGAAAATATTTGAAAACTAAGTTGTACAGTCAAATAAGCACAAAATTCATTTTAAGAAAGCTTTTAAAAAAACCTTCAATCCTTTTTTCTGTCCTCAGTCATAAACATTATGAGAAATAATGTACTTTGTATGAGTCACTGTTTTTCTAATGCTTTTAGTTATTGTATTGTAATTCTCATTTTTTAAATTAGTTGATATTGTTTACTCACTATTGTTAAGGTGAATAAGAAAATAGTTTTTATTCCTAGGTACACTTTCATGTGTGTCATATCTCACCCAGTTTTACAGAGAGTGTAGTATGATACATTAAAACAAATTTGAATATGCAAATCAGCAGATAATGTGACAATCACAGCTGATATTGATATTGTTTGGCATTTCATAGGTTGTGTTATGCTGCTGTGAATTAATTGCTTTTGAGAAGGGTGTTCAATAGCCATTTCCAATGCAAAATCTTGTTACTTTCAGATCATAAAGATTAAGATTGAGGATTTATAATTCTGACGTGATACATAACCTCTTTTCACATATAGCTTTACCAATTCAGTGCTGCTCTCTATATGCAAACTTTTTTTGCTTCCCACTAGCCTTGAGGGTTCCATCTAATCTCACGTTTCCACATGCTATTGTATGCAAATGAGCATGTGACAGCTCTCCACCAATAGGGGTGCAATGCTACCTCTTAACACAGCTGACTCCCTCTATACTGATTATTCAATTGTCTCTTCTTGATTTAGCACTCGTGTGTTCATAAGTGTTTTTATTTGATCACATGAGAGTTTTCAACATCAACATTTTGTTGAAGTATCTACAAAACCAGCTGTTGTGGAAATAGTTTTTATTTCTAATTTCAAACAATTCTGTCTCTGGAGACTTTGTGGCTCTTATTTTCCACAACATGAATTACACAGACATTCATTTCCACACCATCTAGGGTTGAATATCAGGATTTTGTTCAATCTAGGACTGCCTACTAAAATGGGGTTGGGAACTTCTTTTGTCTGTCGGAGGATGTGATGGCCATCATGCGATGGGTGGAGTCTTGCATGCAACTTGGGCCTTAACAAGAACTTTGCTCCTTTTGTAACTACCATCCACAAGAAGTGGATTTTTGGCAGTCTTCCCATTGTCTAAATTTACAACTCCTCGACATGGATTCCTGTACGTGGTGAAGGGACCTCCCAGGGAAGGTTCTGTATTTTCAGTTACTTCCTCTGGGATCTAAACATCCACCCACGTGTTTGCCATGCATGGCGACCTGTGAAGGGGAGGAGAGGATCCTGGTGGTTGAGTGGTGTCTGGGGCTCTGCAACACACCACTTTGGCCTTGAATTCCTATAGACGGGTGGCCACCCCAGGGTCAGTTGGTTGGTCCACTCAGGCTAGGGTCAACTGAGTACCAGTGTTGGGCGTTCTCAACGGGTGTTGTGGACATCATGTCTGATGCTGGTGTTTGGGTATAGTGCTCACGAAACCCTGGCATTGCTGCAGTGTCCTTGTTTGACATTGTAGTGCGTCCCCTCGTAGGACTTCATGGCGGGTGGGGTCAGTGTGGACTGAATCTTTCTCCTTAATTATGGATCCCCCTAATCCAAATTAAAAATTTTAAAAATCTGCTAATCGGTAAATGACTATGTTTAGAAGACTCTGACCAGCAGTCTCCATCACACAGTACACCTGTACCTCGCTTCCTGATCCTGCATTCACTGTCAAATAAATCTTTAAGGCAAATGTCTCCCTTTTTTATTCAGAAGGGCTTAGAGGGGCTTGCTGGCTCTCCAAAGTCAGTTAAGAAGCTCCATTCTGGAGACATCTTGGTTGAAACATCCACAGCAAAGCACAGTGAACTCCTCTTGAATTCAAAGGCCATTGGGGATATACCCATTGAGGTTACTCCCCACGCTTCCTTGAATTCGTCACTAGGAGTTATTGTTGAGAGAGACTTGAAGTCTATCCCCGAGTCAGAGATCCTTGCTGGTTTCTCCAGCCAAGGAGTTTCAGCAGTTCGAAGGATCTCCACTCGTCAAGATGGAATTATGGTGCCGACCTCAGTTCTGATTTTGACATTTTCATCACCACGTCCACCTGCTGCTGTTAAGGCAGGTTATTTGAACTGTAAGGTACGGCCCTATATTCCCAACCCTCTGATGTTTACAGTACCAGTGGTTCGGTCACTCAAAGACATCTTGTCATTGTTCTGTGATGTGTGCTCGTTGTGGTGGCAAGGGCCATAACTCCTGTGAGTGCAAACTGTACCCTCACTGTGTTAACTGTAGTGGTTCCACCCCTCTTACTTTAGGTCTTGCCCTAAGGGGTGGAAGAGAAAGAGGTACAGCATTTGAAGACTATTAATAACATCTCTTATCCAGAAGCTCGGAAGCTATTGTTCCCTACTACATCTCGGGCATATGCCACAGCACTACACTCCACTGCTACAGTGGGAGTGCAGACGGACCTTTCCGTGCCTCCTTCTGAGTCTTTTTCATGCCATGTGAGAGGTCTTCTGCCCTCCATGGATAATAGAGTTGATAGGTCTATCTCTGTCCCCACTATTCCTTCCAGTGACTGCCTGGGTCAACCTCCTCGGGCACCAGCCTCTAGTGTCTGTGCGGGTCCTTCTTTGGCCCCCTAAATGTAGGACGATCATTCGATCACGTCCTCAGTCATTGGATTCTCACTCTGATGACAGAGATCTGCCTGCTCGATCAAGGGCAGGATCCATGGAGGTCGATCGATCTCCATCTAGTAAAGAAAAACGGCATGGTTGTAAACCAAAAGGTTCTCTTCCCTGTTCTCCTAAACCTACATAAAAATGGCCACTTTGATACAGTGGAACTGTTGAGGTTTTCATTCTAATCTCGATAACATTAAGGCCTTGATTGACTCCTATCATCCCGTGTGTCTCTCCTTACAGGAAACATTTCTGAAACCTACTGATACAGTCACCTGTTGGCAGTTTTCTTTGTACCAGAATGACAGGTTGTGTGATGGATGCGTCCATCAATAGACGACTGTGTGGTTGCAGTGACTGATTGTAACATCCAGGCAGCTGCTCACTTTGATCCTAAGACCTCA
>NW_013665756.1:635864-636984 GCF_000517525.1 Limulus polyphemus
TTGCTCCCCTTCACTTTTCACATGCTTTTCTTGGATGGTCGACAGTGATCATTTTCCTATCATTATGAGGGAGTTTGGCCATGGTCGATGCCACCTGACCAGAGTGCCATGGTGGAAGCTGGACCAGGCTTACTAGCCATCTTTCACCTCTCTCTGAACTTGATCCTGCCTTCGTGTGGTTGCAGTGACTGACTGTATTGTCCAGGCATCTGCTCATTTTATTCCTAAGACCTCGACACATTTTCCACGGTATCCTCGTCCATGGTGGAGTCCTGCCTGCCAGGAGGCACAGAAGGCTCAAAAATGGGCCTGGGATACCTTCCAATGATATCCCTCTCTTTCTAACCGCATTGTTTATCAGCGGGCCCGTGCCCACGCTCAGCAGGTTCGATGTCAAAGCCAAAAGGAGTCTTGGATTAAGTTCACTACTAGCATCTCTTCTACCACCAGTTCCAAAACTGTATGGGACAAGATTCAGAAAGTCACTGAGAGGTGTGCTTCCCATCCCCTTTCCATCTTGCTCTCCAATGGCCAGGAAGTTGCTGATGTCCAGAGCATTGCTGATGCTCTCGGCCAAAGCTTTTCTCATGCTTCTAGCACTTCTAGCCTTCTTGGCCATAAACTCTCGGGCAGAGTGATCACCTCTTTCCTTTCGGTCTGATCGTCTGTATGATTATAATTGCCCCTTTACACTGGTGGAACTCAAACTTGCTCTTCATCGGTCTGGTAGTATATCGGTTGGACCTGATGATGTTCATTATGAGATGTTGTGCCATATCTCTCCTGCCTCTCTTGCTATTCTTCTGGTTATTTGTAACCAGATCTGGCAGGAGCATATTTTTTCTGATGCTTGGTGCCAGGCTATTGTCCTCCTTTTCTCTAAACCTGGGAAGGATCCCAAGATTCCTTCTATTTATCGTCCCATCACTTTGACTAGTTGTCTTTGTAAGGTCCTAGAGAGGATGGTTAATGCTCGTCTTGTTTGGTTCCTGGAATCGAACATGCTCCTCTCGACCACCCAGTGTGGGTTCCATTGACAGCGCTCCACCATGGACCATCTGATTTGACTTGAAACATCGATGAGGGAAGCCTTTCTCAAGAAAGAACACCTTGTTTCTGT
>NW_013665756.1:637433-674059 GCF_000517525.1 Limulus polyphemus
GAATTTGGCAGGACTTCCACTCCTATGGGTTGCATGGCCATTTACCCATTTTTATTCAAAACTTTTTACTGAACAGGCAATTCCAAGTCTGTGTGGGTTCAACTCACAGAAACTTGGAGTCCCTCAGTGCTGTGTCTTGAGTGTCACACTTTTTAGTGTTAAAATTAATGCCATCACTAATAATATTCCTCCGACTGTTGCAAATGGGCTGTATGTCGACGACTTCCACATCTCGTGTCAGTCGTCGAATATGAGGTTTATTGAGTAGCAGCTTCAGACTGCCCTCTGTCGGTTGTTGACATGGACCACTGCAAACGGTTTTACATTTTCTTTTTCCAAAACCATTTGCATGCATTTTTGCCACCAACGGGTTCTCCACCCCGATCCCGAGCTCCGTCTTGGCGATATAATTATTTGTGTGGTCCCTGAGGCAAAGTTCTTGGAGCTTATTTTTGACCATAAGCTTAGCTTCATTCAACACATTAAACAGCTATGTGTCAAATGTGCAAGGGCTCTGAACATCCTCCGTGTCCTCTCTTACAGCTCTTGGGGAGCGGATCGATGTTCTATGCTCAGGATCTATTGTGCCCTGATTTGATCCAAAATGGACTATGGGTCTTTGGTCCATGGTTCTGCCAGGACCTAGACCCTAAAGATGCTGGACCCCATTCACCATCTGGGGCTTTGGCTCTGCACCGGTGCTTTTTGCACTTCTCCAGTACAGAGTTTGTACACTGAGTCCCATGAACCTTCTCTTCACCTCTGTCATTTGCAACTTTCTTTACAGTATGCTACTAAGCTTTGATCCTTACCATGGCATCCCACCTGGGATTGTGTCTTTCTTCCTCGGTGGGCAATGCTCTTTCATAACAGACGTCTGCTATTCCTCCATTTGGCCTTTGTATCCGTGCGCTTTTGGCTGAATTGGGTCTAGCATTGGATGACATTGCTGTCCCCAG
The DNA here is from genome assembly GCF_000517525.1 of Limulus polyphemus. Taxonomy (NCBI): domain Eukaryota; kingdom Metazoa; phylum Arthropoda; class Merostomata; order Xiphosura; family Limulidae; genus Limulus; species Limulus polyphemus. Next base: position 638,393 of record NW_013665756.1, read on the forward strand.
TGATCAGCCCATTCCACCATGGCTTATTACCATCCCTTCCTGTGACTTTTCCTTGAGTCATCTGAGGAAGGCGGATACTCCTGATTGGAAGTACCGTCTTCTTTTCGCTGAACATCTTTCGAGTCATTCTTCTCTTCCTATTTACATGGATGGTTCGAAATTGGGTGACTCTGTAGGTTCTGCCATGGTGTGCTGTGGCTCGGTAGTTGCTCACAGGATCCCCTCTACAGTTTCTGTGTTCACTGCTGAGTTGTATGCTATTTCTCTTGCCCTGGATCATGTAGAAGCTATGCAGTACAGTAATTGTACTATTTACACTGATTCTCTTAGCTCTCTACTGTCCCTGGAATCGCTTAAAGTTAGTTCTCACCCTATTCTCGTCAATATTCAACACTGACTGGCCCAATTTTCTCTATCTTCTGCTTCCATCCAGTTTTTCAGGATACCTGGCCACGTCGGTATTCATGGGAATGAGCTCGCTGACACTGCAGCTAAGTCTGTCTGCTCTGGTGCCGTCACAGCCGTACCTGTCCCATACATGGACTACGGTCCTGTCTTCAAGGTGCGGCTTTCTGCTAGTTGGCAGTCGACTTGGGGTGAACAACGTCATAACAAGCTTTTCCAGATCAAACCTTCTGTTGGTCTTTGGCCATCTTGCTTCCATAAGGACCGGAAGGAGGAAGTTGTCTTGGCAAGGCTACACATTGGCCACAGTTTTTTAACCCATCGTTTTCTTTTATCCGGTATTGACCCACCAATGTGTAGTGTGATTCTTCCTCAACATCTTACATCCTTCTATGGAATTTCTTCTCAAGTATGTTATCCACTGTCATTCTCAGGCTTAGAGTTCTGATCTATTGTGTTCTGTTAGTCTATCTCAAGCTCAGTTTTCTCACTTTGCCTTACCCATATTAACATTTTATGATATCTCTCTTCCATCCATATCCATTTGGAAGCAATACACTATTCCCCTGAGGAGTTTTTTTGGCAAACACTCTTCCTCCTTTTTTCTGTGTTGGGATGATCTTCCTTGTTCATGTTCCTTTTCAGTTGGCTAATCTGTTTCTGTGATTTGTTGGAGAGGGACACTTGTTGCTCAAGTACTTTTACCTCTTACTTATCTCAGAGACCTTTGTTTGGCTCCTTTCCTCTGCCACTCGGTATTTGGAAATACTCGATTCTTTGTAGTCTTGGATTGTGTCTGCATGCGAACATTTTTCCCTGACTGTGTCTCATCTTTCCCAAGCTTTGTCTCTTTTAGTTGCTTTCTCCTATCTTTTTGACTCCTTTGTGCTCTCTGTTCTTCCATCTGTTATTCCACTATCCATAGGTTTCTGTACTAGCAGTTTTGTTGGTGGATCCTCCAGGCTCAAGAACAGTGGGGGCTCATTTGGCTCAATTTATAGATCTATGGATTCATTTTATGGCTAGAGCCTTTAGCTTTTCCCTTTTTTCCTCTCCTCTTCCCTTGTCTCCTGTTCCCATTCCTTTCCCTTCTCCAAGGTATCCTGTCTCCCACTGGTGTTTCTTCAAGGTGGTATCAGACCTTTTGACCTAGGATGCTATGAAATATGTTTCTCACCCTTCCCAGGGATTTATTCTTCTCTGTTTGTGTTCTCCTGTACACCAGGGTTTGACATCCCATTATAATTCTGTCACATTTCCACCAGTTTCTTGATCTTTCTCAGCTTCCATTGTGAGTTTTCTAACCCTCCCGTACTCTTTTTCTCCAGAGCTTTGGATGACTATAGTTGATGTCTCCAATTCTTATCTCCACATTCCCATTTGCACAGCATCCAGACATTTACCTTCAGTCATGGACAACTGGCTTCTTTTAACTCCTTCCCAACAGGGCTCCTCTGACTATACTTTTATCCTTCGGGAGGTGGCTTATCTAGGCTAGCTAGTTATGCTAGAGAATTTGTATGTCACACTCACTTAGTACCTGGTTTACTTGGTGGTGTTCTTCAATTCCCATCTGAGCATGGCTTAGCCTTCTCTGCTTCATTTGTAGGCCATGGAGAGTTTGGTTTCCACAACTCTGCCCTCTCCTTGACTTCCTGTGCAGAATGTTTTCTCTCTTTTGAGGACTTTGGCTTCCATGAAACCCCTTATTTCCTTCTCCATCTTACCTGTACAATAATTTCACTTGGTGGTTCGACAGGATCAATACTGTGAAGGGTATTCCTCTTCCTTTCTAATATCTGGATCTTCATTGTTTTTTACCAATACTTTCCTTATAGGGTAGAATACTTGTCTTGACTCTTTGAGACTTTGGGTCAAGGGAACAAACCTAGAGGAATTGACTCATCATTTGGAAGTTTTAGTGGTTTGTCAGGCTGTGGATCATTTCCTTATAGATGAATGAAGTAATTTGGTAATGATCCATTCCTACAGCTCCACTGTAGTATTCTATATCAAATGCCATGGGTACACTCTCTTATATTCTCTGTATTACAACCATTGACCTCCTCTTCTAGACCCATTCTCTAAAAGTCCACCCTTTGGCCTTTCATGTTTTGGGTGCCTTGAATCTTATCACAGATCAACTGTTAAGACCTAACAAGATATTTTCCACAGGGTGGTTCCTCAATCCTAGTGTTTTTTAATGGCTTTGCTCTTGTCTAGGCACCTTGCACATTGATATCTTTACCACATTTACCAATCCCTTCCTTTATGCGTATCCCCTATTTGTCTCCTTTCTCTTGTTCTCTCCCTCATTTGGGATACTCCAGTTTGGGTCCTTCAGATGATGCTCTGCTGGCCAGCTCAGTCATGGTTTCCTTTGTTGAGCCTTCTAATGTCACCCTCTTATTCCACTCTCCTGTTCTCTTCTTTAGCTATGTACCTCTCTCTTCCATCTGGCCATATCATTGCTCTTGATTCACATGTAGGGTTTGTCTGATCTCTTACACGATATTCTGGAATCTCTTCTCATGGAGCCTCTTCCTTTCCTATTATGTTCATCTGTCCTCCTTTATAGTGGCCACTGTGTCATTCTTTTTCTTTTTTCATTCTTATGTGCCCCATCTCTCTGAATTCTTCATGTAGTTTTTAAACCAGGGATTATTGGAATCCACCATTGCTGCTTACTGGGCAGTTTCTCTACTACTTTTTGGTTTTCATATTACTATCTGTTTTTCCCTCCCTGGTCCTCACTATGTTCTTCCACTCCTTTCCCTTCCTTTGTTCTCTCCATCCTTCTTGCTTTTCTGGGACCTGAATGTTGTTCTCCATGCCTTTTCCCTCCCCTTTCTCTTTGAACCTTTGGCTTCCAGTTCTTTATGCAATCTCTCCCTAAAAACCTTTTTTTTTTCTCTTTTTCACCTGTGGTTGGCAATGTTCTGACATGTTTGCCATTGATTCTTCATGCAGTTTTTTCTCACTCCTATGCTCTTCTCTATTCTGGTTGCTCTTTTTTCCCTAGAATGTCAGTAACACATGAGGGTGACAGTGCATGTACACCTACATCTGCCATTTCTATTTCTCATCATTATTCTCCCTCAGATCATGACTACCTCTTTTGTCTTTTCCATGTGGTCAGTTGCTACTTAACCACCACTTCTCTCTTTTGTGGTTCCCGATCCAATCTCTTCATTCCTTGGAATTCTTCTTCACTCACAATATTTCTCCAATTAACCTTATTGGATGGCTTTGTCAAAGTTTGTTTGAAGATGCACATCAGTGCTTCCAGGTGTCCTCTTCCTTCAAATTCAGCACCTTGGCTGCACACATCCATTGTATGTTGGAGATTGTTCAGGCTGGCATGTGGACAACCTCACACATCTTTACCACACACTATCTCCATCATTCAACTGTTTTTTCTTCATTGGGCTATAGCTTCCTCTGTTCACTATTCTTCACACCTCTTACTGTCTTTGACTGGGTAAGTTCTCTTTTCTTTTTATCTTCTTTTTACAAGGCCCTATCATGCCTTATAGAATCCCACTCACTGTTGCCTGTCAGGGTATACTTATCCAAAAGCTGCACAGTGTAGGGCCATCAAGGCCTGATATAGAGCTCACCAATGAGATAGGGTATTCCACAAGATTGCTAGAGGTATCCTCATGGTGCTCATTTTCTTAAACAAGACCCAATTCAGACTGTACCCACTTAAGGACTATCATGAGTAAAGCAGGCAGGAGATCCCTGCCCATCCTCCATGCCTGGTTTAAAATCTATTGCTGGCCTGTTTTTAAAAATAGGGTGTTCATAGTCACCTGTTGTAGTGTCTTATGATGATGTGCTCCTCCAAGCTCCCCAATGCACTTTCACCCCCATTTTTGTTCTAATGGAGTGTGGACTTTCTTGCCACTTACCAGTTACGATGCAAAGTTATTGACCACCATACACCTATGGCCATGTTACACAAGTATTATGTTTTAATCTGCATTATTTGTCTTTCCTTTCAAACACAAATCAGCCACATATAACAACGTACCCTCTCCAAAAGTCATCTTTTCATCAAGTTAGTTTGCTGTCAGAAGATTATGGAAATGGCAAAATGGCTAAAGTTGATTCTAGGACCTATTCAAATCAATAACTAGCAAAGGCAATTCTGAAACATCATCCTCTCTTGCTGTTGAGTGATGGTGTTTCTTTTCTTGACATATCTAAAGTGTGGTAATTTGACATGTAGTACAATGGGATTCTTCTTTTATGTATTAATTCAGCTTGTAGCTTTGTATTTATGTAAATCCAAATAACTCCTCTCACAGTTCTGGAACTAGCAGGATCAAACTTGGTAGGTGGACTCAGGATAGCTCAGAGTTGTTCTTATCTATAGGGCATAGCCCCCTACCATAAGGGCTAAATGTCCTCATAAGGTCACCTAAACAATGGGGGTCTAAGAGTAGATTTTGAGGGCTACTGAATCGAAATCTGGCATCATATTTTGTGTTCCTGGCCCTCCTTGGGATCTCAAGGGTACAATGTTTGAAACTGTATTCATACCTCGACTCACAAGCCAATGGGACTAAAGTTGACACATGTACTCAGGTGCCATAGGCAAGTGTCCTAGTGTTTTTAGTTTGGTAGCTTGGGGTAGCTATAGGAGTAATTGATGGAGCATGATTGGTGCATTGGAGCCCCTGTGATCCATAAGGGGCCTTTCAACCCCAGTGCAAAGCATGGGTATTTTATGTTAGTATTAAGAAAGTGCTTAAGAAAAGTTTCATTTAACTATCTTATATCTTTTCATATTTATTTGTGACCCACAAACATTGTTGTGGAAATATACTTGTAATGGAAATGTTACATTTAAATTTTCTCTTGACTGTAGCTTTATCCCTGCAATCCTTGTCAGTCTAATCTTGTAGGTAACATCCAGTATTAGCTAGTTTGTAAGGTCTTACTACAAAAGTGCTATTTCATTTAAAAAAAAATTTAAACCACAAACTTTAGGTTAAGAACAAAACAAGGCAGTTGTGTACATCACAGTTAATTTTGTGCCTCTAAAGTTCATCTAATTTGTATTTCATGAATGAATTTCACTAGTACTATCATCATTTCTTCATTTCTTTTGGATTTTAATAGTGCTTATGGGATTTTAAATTGAGGCTACTTCTCAAAGTAATGAATTTATCAATTTATTTTTGTTTTGAATGGCATCCGTGAATAATATCATGTACCATAAATTATTTGTCTCTTGTGGACAGTTAAGCATTGTATTGTACTTTCTCTATTCATGACACATCTTTCAGAGGGGATATCCCATAAATATCTAAAATAACAGACACCAATGACTGGTGATCATCCTAGTTTGAAAAAGGATGTTTCCCTCTATCATTTGTGGAGGTGTAATAATATTAGCCTTTATTCATCAAAATTAGTGGTATTAGCAGATACTAAACCAGATCTGAGTACTGAAATGGATATGAGGTTACTATTAAATTATTTAATAATTGGTGCAGATTAATCAAGAATCATCCCTGGTGGTATGACTAATTAATCAGTAATTGGTCATTCAGCTAATCAGCACAAATAAAAAAATCTGTTCTCCTTAGAGAATGTCTCATGCCAGCCTTGTTTTTCTTTTATACTTCACACTGTTTATTTCTTGTTGGCCCATTATCAACTCATTTTTGGATTATATTGTGCTAAAGTTGACAGCAGTGCATTATACAGAATACCCTGCCTTGCTTGCCCAGGAATGACTCGTGCAAACCCTATTTTTTGATAGATCAAGATGCAAGTAAGCTTCCTACATCATTCTCAGTCTTCAAGCTCTTTAAATTTTCAATATCCATCTTATCATGCTTGATTTCAAGTTAGAAGACTTCAGAAAGTTTTTTTTTCTTTTATAACTGGTCTCATGATGATAAATAATTTCCCCAAAAGGGGTCACCTGTTTTAACCACTCACACATTATACAGTAGTGTATTGCCTGTAGACAATAAAATGAGGTTACATAAGGGATGCTTAACATTGCAATTTGTACTGCCCTGATGTTAGTAAAACATGCGCATGCCATGAATCACAGAAGAATTATTCACTCTAGGCTACAACACAGCATGACATATGAACTTCAAATGCAAGAAATAAAAATATTTATTACTCTTGAAATAGAACACTTTTGGGGCCCTGCAGAAGTACATCTAGTTTACACTTTTACATGCATTTGGATATTTTTTCAGTCTCAAGCACTTTCATTAAACACGTGACTTCTAAATACATCGATTAAGTTTCAGTTATGAACTATCTTATAGCATCTTGCAATCAAACTTATGAACTTTCCTTGTTTAATCACACGGGTAACTGTTCCAAGTTAAAAATTGATCTGCTACAAAGGCATTTCAGGATGTAACTTTGCTTTTTCGTGTAGTATACATTCTATATGATAAAAGCTAAAGGTTAGCAGCTGAAATATTATGTTTTGGTAACAGTGGTCTTGTGACTTTTGCTGCCTGGATTCATTCAGTTATTCTTTGGGTTTTAAGGGGGCCACTTGCATGACTTCTCATACCTGCTCATTTAAGCTGGATTTGACATGTTCATAATATCTCCTTATTTCAACTAATCTATTCATCTCTCATTACTTTCTAGCTCCCTAGAGTCAAAAGCCAATTTTTTCTTATACTTGGTTTTTGACAGACAAGGTTTTGTTTCTTTGAAGATGAAGAGTCTTCTTTCATATCTAATTTATTTTGACTCTGGTCCCTGGCTTGTTTAGAGACAGTGTGTGTGTGTTTGGTTTTCCATTTCAGACGTCCAAGATATCCCTCCTTTGGTGTTCCATTGTGCCATAAAATAGTGATCCTTGTTTTTTCACAAATTTTCCACTATAGTTTTGAGTTTTGGAGATGTTTCCTGATACTCATTATGTATATGGCATGTGTGTTTGTGTGTATCCAGATACCATTCTGTAGAAGAATAGGCAAGTTCTTTTTTGTTCTTTACTTGTATTAACATGGATTTACTTTTTCAAATTTGTGTAAGACAGGCATCAACAAATATTTTCATATCTAGGAGCCAGGTGTGCCTAACCTAACTTCACTGCTTTTTGTACCAGGAAATGGGGGTTACACAAGTGCCTTGATTATCCGCGTTTTTTTATTTTCCCCAAATTTCCTAAAAATAATTGTGCCATTACAATTTTAGAAAATAATTTACATGTTTTGGAGAAACTGTCACTCAGAAATTAATTTTGGTTGTAAAAGTTCAGATGTTGCATGATATCTGGGGTTTTCGTCGGCTGGTTTAAGCCTAGCCTTGCCTCTTTTATTTTTAGTTGTTAAGACAGGAATACAAGATATTTCAAAACTGTAAGTGCACACAGATATCATATAAAAATAAGATGTTTTACTTGCAGAAGCTCAATAATCTGTAAAAAAAGTTAATTTTAAGTTTGAAACTTTCTCATCCTGTATATTTTTTTTTGCAAAACAAAATAAACCGTGTAACTGGTGCATCAGATTGACACACACCCAGCACTGAAAAAATGCCTGGGACATTTTTTTGCATTCCAAAAGTGAGGAGCAGATGTACTTCAATTGCACTTTTGTAAAACTGTTGTTTTCTTGAAACAAATAAAGTAGTGACTAAAAATATAGTTGTGTAAGTAAAGTGCTTATATGTTTATATAATAAGAAAACAATCATCTATGAAACTAACATAAAAGTAATTATATCATCGTCTTGTTTCTAGTCCATGTGGGTGTATGATGATGAAGTATCAGGGATGGTGAATAAAGAAATCACATTTGTGCCAGGCTTATATAAGATTTTTGATGAAATCTTGGGTAAGTATTAGTAGATATGGAGTTTTGGTTTATCCTTTTTTTTTACGTCTGTGTATGAAATCGTGTGTATTATATCTGGAAAATTTAATTTAAAATTTGGACTTGCATAATATGACATATGTGTACAAAGATAAAGTTATTTGTTGTAGTAAATTTTTTAAAGATGACAGTGCTGTAACTAGAAATGTCAAATTAAATGCAATTAAAAAATACATATTTTGAATAGTATTATTATTTGATAATATAATAAATAATATTATTTTATGAACAACTTTTAAGTATGTATATATTTGGTTTAGAAATTTATGAAGTTATTATGAAATAGAGAAATCACATTTTTTTAGAATTGTACCAATTCAAGTAATTGGAACAAGTAAACTAGATTTATGCATATTTAAAAATTTAAGTGTGTGGAATTTTTTAAAGTATGTAAACAGTATATAAATCTCTGTAAAGTAATATTAGTTTAAAACAGTAATAACTTGCCATTAGTAACAGGGTCACTGTGATGAAACATATGGAAGACATCAATATTTATTATTTTTTAACAATCAGTAACTATTGTGTGTATTGGAGTAGTAGTTTTATTTCAATAATAATAAAAGTAGGATATTACTCTTCAAACACAACTCTGGAGTAGTTTTAATGTAAAATTAGACTGTGCTAGTAATAAACACAAAATTAACTAAAGCGTTCAAATTTACATATAATACCTAGTTTAATGATTCTGTAGGTATGTCTTGGGTTATATGTAATACCTATTTTTGTAGGGTGTTGTGGTCAATGACTGATTATGTGAATCTTGGATTATATATAATACCTAGTCTATAGAAGATAAATTTTGCTTTTCAGTGAATGCTGCTGACAATAAACAGAGAGACAAAAACATGGACTGCATTAAAATTGATATAGATCCGTAAGTTCCTTTTAAATTTGCTGAAAATGGAAGTTGTTTTCTTTTACTTTCGTACCACGATCTATAAATGTACACTTGCTAGCCTTTTAAAAAATGTATTTAAAACTTGAGCAATGTTTTGGGTATTTTACATTAAATGCAATGTACAATCTTAACATTAGAAGAACATCTGTTACACAAAAATGTTGAGTGGTAGTAGACACATTTAAGTATAACTACAAAAACTGATGCTGTCACTGCAATTGAAGTGTCAGTTATTAACATTTTATATATATGTTAAGTTATCTGTGTACAATGTGTATGCTATTTCAAGAACTGGAAATCATATATGTAATATTTTTTTCATAATATGTGACAGGTATCTATTGCAATGAAAATGTAAAAATAAAATAACTTTTGAATGGTTAACTACAGTGTCATTAGTTTAAGAGAGCTTTGTGCAAGAAAAACTTATGTTCTGTTGATTTTTCTGCTCCGTTTGTTAGAAAACCTAAGAAAGTTGCTCTAAGTAATCTTGCTTTAACGATGGCCTGCTTTAGTAATAGGGCTAAGTTAACAAGTGACCAGTTTAAATGAAAAATTTAATCTGTCTTTTCTGCTATTTTGTATTACAAGCTAGTTAACTTGTATTATTTATTGAGTTGGAAAGTAATATTTGTAGAATATGTCTAATAGAACATGCAAGAATGTAATTTCTGTTGTTTTTGTGCAGTTAATTGTTTGTACATAATATTGCATTATGCTAAGAATACATTTGTTTTAAATTATGTTTCAACTCATGTACCTCTTTATCTTTTTTTTTTCTCAAATTGAAGGCAGGCTAACAAGATTAGCATCTGGAATAATGGAAAAGGAATACCTGTTGTTGAACACAAAGTGGAAAAGATGTTTGTTCCATCCCTCATTTTTGGTCATCTTCTGACATCTTCAAACTACAATGATGAGGAAAAGAAAGTCACGGGTACATAGTAGTATATAGATAGTGTGTAAAGATAAGATATGCCACTTGGTAACATATTTAAGCTACTATGATGAGGAAAAGAAAGTCATAGGTATGTAGTGGTTGTAGATAGTGTGTAATTATAAGTCATTCTGTAATGTTTTTAAACTATAATGATGAGGAAAAAAATTGTGTAGGTAGTGGTATAGTATGTAAGGATAAGCCTTTTGGTAATACTTTTTAAAATGTTGTGATGAGGAAAAGAAAGTAATGGGTGTGTGGTGCTATATAGATAATATAATGATAAAATAAGTCGCTTGATAACGTTTTTAAACTATAATGATGAGCTAAGGCCATTGGCAGGTATTGTTATTTAGATAGTGTGTAATTATAAGACAAATCACTTTGTGACATTTTAAAACTACAATGATGAGGAAGAGAAATTTATGAGCATGTGGTAGTACATAGGTAACGTTTAATGATAAGACAAGTCACAGCATGTAAACCTAGAGGTAAGGAACTCAAATTATTCCCACTGTCTTGAATTGAAACATTCTTGTAGATAAAATATCGTCTGTTGTTTCCAAAATTCAGTCACATAAGTCGTACTTCATTATTATATATTCTAAAGTGTATGATGTCCAATAAATTATATGTAAAAGTCAAACTTTATCTACAAATTAACAACTAAATGTTGAGAAGGCCACCAGAATTAACTCTCTCACTACAAATTGACCAAACTTGTAACCACTTTATACTTGTTATAGTTTCTATGCTATAACTTTTAATACAATGGGTGTATCTTCACAAAATTTGGCAGACTTTTATTAAATATTACAAGTCTTTTGTGCACAAAAAATCAGATTTTATAATGAAGTACTTTTATTAACTCTTTCAGCATGGGCTAGGTCCTTGGGACTGACCTCATAACCATTTTGTGCTTGTTACAGTTTTCATGCTATAACTTTTAAATTAGTAAGCGTATGTTAAAAAAATTTGTCAGATTATCAGTAAACATTACAATGCTATCAAACACAAAATATAAAATTTTTTATTAAGTCTTAAGGTTTGTTAAGCAATGTTTTTCTCATGCCTTTTTTTCTTTTTGCATGTTGCCTATCCAACATGCAAAGTACTTTTCATTTTAAGATTAAAAATACTTTTATGCATCAGAAAATTGTGAAATTTCACAATAGAAATCTTTATGCCCAGATAATTATCAAACTTTTCTAAAGAAAATCTTTATATTTCATCTGTTATTTTCAGTAACGAATCTCTCTATGGTTTGTTAGATTTGACTGATCTTGTAACCACCATAAAAAGTTATGCATCTTTTGTTCTAGAATGACAACAAATTATAACACACTAAAGCTTAAGTCTCATAACATTATACATTTATATATACTTATTATTTTTATTATATTGACCTTTCAGCTGTGCCTGGCTAACAACACAGAAGTTACAATGATGCGGCACACATGCTCTCATGTTAATAACCAATAATATAAAACTGACCTTTAATCTTTACAAAGTGACCTGTCTTGGCTGTGTTTTAGTAGACTAGTATTTTGTAAAATACAGTCGCATTTCAATTATTATATATATTATATATGCATATAGATTATTGTTATTTAGAAATAAGTTCTTAAACTTATTTTTTCTTAAAATATAGAACAATAGATAAAGAAGCAAAGCAAACAATTATCTCTTCTAGTTACGACCTTTGTACTCAGTTGCTGCTTGATGTAGGTTGCTAAGCCGTTTACAATTTTGCACGTGGAGGATATGAAATGAAATCATTTTTTTTAGATTTTATATATACAGTTGAATAACCAAGAAAATCATAAATCACTATATTGATACCATAGAATTCTTCTATAATTTGTCAAGCATAGTAACTAAGATGTATTTTGGTCTAAAAAAATATGAAATTTCGAGCAGACTAAAGACACAACCTACCTCCTTGAAATCTTGGTTCTAAAGAACGAGATGGTATCCAAACACTTTAAAATGGCTAAGAAAGCCACTAGGGGGACATTCTGAGTTTCCGATTGGTTATTTACATGTCATATATTGAAGTAACTGTATGTAAGAGATTGTTTCAAAAAATGGAAGGAGGTGAGCGAGGCAACTGTGTTTGATTCAGTATGAGTGATATTTCGCAAACAGAAAAGATATGAGGTTCATATTTTATATCCTAGCTTGCCAATATCGGTAATTTGAGTTCCTAATTTGTAGAAAACCATAGACATCACAAACATCTAATTTAAACCAGTGCTGCATTCAACATATCACAAAAATCCATGTTTAACTGTGTTTTTTTAATATTTACTTTTAAATTAAAAAATTGAATCATGTATAATACTAAAATTTGAATTATAATCTACAGGTTGATACCAAACTTATTGACATTAATTCAAGAAATTAGTAGTTCAATAAAATTTTGAATGCGAATCAACAAATCCGGTGACATGACCTGTGACCCATCTGGAATGGGTTAAAGTTTTGTCCGTGAATATATATATAGTCCCTTTTTTACTTTTCTGATTGCTAAGTGATTTCCACATTAAGATTAAAAGTACTTTTCTTCACCTTTAAAATCTTGTAAATAAATTTCTATTGTTTTTTTTTGTTTTTTGAGTAAAACTTTATATTTTATCAGTCATTTTCTCTACCCTAACTCTATACAAGGATGGTCAATTTGACTGTCTTCATAACCACCAAAAAAAATTAAATAAATCTAACTTACCTTTTTGATCTTTCTGGAATGGCTTCAGATTATAACATGAAACTACATTTGTTTATCCTAAATATCTTTAAACTCCTAACAGCTGTTGGTTGATCATTTTTCTCACAGAGCTTTGACTATCTCATATTTCTGATTCCCATCCTTTACCTGTTCCTTCCAGTAATGGATCTTCTTCTCATCATTTTATTCAAAGGCGAGTGTTATGCCACCAACAGTATCGGTGAATACCCTGTTGATTCTGGGCCAGTGGGGACTCGTTTATCCAAGTTTTTTTATCTGTCGTGAGACTTTATCATGGACCTATCGGACCTTCAGTTTTTATCTGAGGAACTTGCCATCAACTTCCTCTCCTCTTCTCCATTGTTTCAGATTCCCATTTCCTTTCTGTTGCCTCAGGATCCTACCACATATCAGCATCTGTCCAAGGCAGTACAGGATATCTTTCTGAATGCCATCAAACCTATGGTTCATCCTTCTCCAGGGTTTTATTCCAGACTGTTTGTGGTCCCCAATAAAACTGGAGACTGGCGGCCTGTGATCAATCTGTCATGCCTCTATTGCTTCTTGGTGCTACCTCATTTTTACCATGGAGTCTTTTCTCACCCTACGGTGGGCTTTATTTCCTTGTTTATGAATGACCAAGGTTAATGTCTCGAATGCTTATCTCTATATTCCTATATCTCGACCATTGAGACGCTACCTTCAGTTTGTTCATCACGGGGTGGTTTATCTATTTCATGCTCTCCTTTTCCGGCTTTCAAGGGCACCATATGTCTTTTGTCTTGTGGTCAAGGCATTTGCCCAACTTATGCATGCTCTAGGGTTACACTTCCACAATTACCTGGACAACTGGCTTCTGTTGGCTCATTCTGAACTGGTGTCTCTGGCCAGCACACTTTTTTGGGGGGCAGCTCAGGTTGGTTGGTTGATCAAGTTGGAGAAGTCCTTCCTTGTTCCTACCCAATATCTTATCCATTTGGATGTTTTGTTCAACACTCATCTCAGTCAGGTGCAACCTTCTCCTCTTTGACTCCATTCAATGGAACTGGCAGTCCTCAATGCCCTTAGTGCTTTCTTTATTACTGCTCAAGAGGTCCACTGTCTTTTTGGAACATGGTCTTCTATGGCGGCCCCTCATGGGTCATGCTCATATGAGATTTCTTCAATGGACTCTTCATGATCATTGAAACTTTGCACTGGATCTCTTGGATATTCCTATTACTCCTTTCCTTGTAAATTACCTGCATTGGTGGTTGGACAGGGGTCACACTACGGCAAGGATTCTGCTTCCTCTCACTCACCCAAATTTACATATTTTCACAGATGCTTTGCTTCATGGCTGGGTGGCATGGATCATACAGCAAGTCGCTTTAGGTCTATGGTCTGTGACCGAATGGTTTTAACATATCAATATCCTGGAGTTTCTTGCTGTCCATTGGGCTTTGGATTATTTTCTTCATCTTGCCAGACAATTCTACGGTGTTGCTGTATATTAGTCTCCAGGGAGGCACCTGTTCTCATTCCCTTTGTTGTCAAATGTTGGATTTCATTTTTTGGGCCCACACACATGGTATTCGTCTACTTGCATCTCCTGTTCCGGGTGCTTTCAACCTTATCACAGATCATCTTTCCCATCCAGACAGAGTTTATTCAATGGGGAGGTTTCTGGATCCTCAAGTTTTCCATTTTACTTGAGTGGGTACTCTGCACCTGGATGCATTTGCCACTATCCTCAATACCAAATTACCCCAGTTTTGGTCTCCGATACCTCATCCATTTGCTCTGGCTGTAGATATGCTCAGTCAGGATTGGACAGACAAATTCCTTTATGTGTATCCATCCTCCCATCCAGTTCCTTTCCACGTTGATTTCTATCATTCACTCTACTCCATGTCAAGGTCTTCTGCTTGCCACTTACTGGTCAGCTGCTCCAAATCCAAGCTGCTCCACCTTTGCCTCTTCCCAGAACTCAGTACCTTCTACAGCAACCTCTGTCCCTGTAGTTCATCTCACCATTCCTACTCTTTGTCTTCATGCCTGTTTTTTATCTGGTCCTTAGCAAGGAAATCCAGTTTATCATAACGAGTAGCTTCATTGTTGGTATGTTCCAATCGACCTTCTTCCATGGAGGTTTATCAATATAAGTGGAATGTTTTCTGCCATTGGTCCTTGGGTTGTGGATTCTATCCTGCTTGTCTCACTGTTCCTCTTATTATGGATTTCCTCACTTGGTTATTTGTTCAGGGATTTTTGGTCTCCTTGATCACGGGTTATCTGGCATCCTTATCCCACACTTTTTTGTTTTTCCTGGTACCGTAAAGTTTTTACATACCATACCTTATCTCTATTGTTACATTCCTTCCGGATTAATCGATCTCCATGGCATTTGATCCATCCTGATTGGGATGTTAGTGGTGCTTCACTGCCTTACTTTACCTCCATTTGAACCTTTGTCTTCTTGTTCCATGTTTCATTTATCCCTCAAGGCATATTTCCTTCTCCTTTTGACCTGAGAACATCATAGTCGGATTTGTTTGTCATCAACGTTTGATGTACTCTATACTATTCCTCTTATATTCAGGGGCATGTCCTATGTTTCAATCTGGATCCTGCTCTGTGGCGAGTGGTGCCTGTCCAAGTATACTTCAGTCACATAGAATTGTACTCAAACCCACACTGTAAGGCTATGCTGCCTTCACTTTCATAATTTTTGTGGCCACAAAATGCACACTGTTCATTATAATCATATAAACTATGGATGGGGTGTTCCACAAGATTGCTCGTAGGTTATTCCTTGCAATATATTTGCTTCATAACTATGTCCAGAATGTACTAACCCATGGACTTCATGGGTAAAGCAGAAGGGGATTGCTACCCATCCCTGCTATTCCCTTGATTGAATAAAATGGGTTTGGTCTGCTTTTTAAAATAGGGTTTCGTGGTCACCCATTGCATGGTCTCCAATGGAAATGTTCCTCCAGACTCCACTGCATCCCCACCCTGTTTATTCCAGTGGAGTAAGAGAGTCCTTACCACTTTCTAGTTCCAAAAGCTGGGGTGGTGGGCCATGGAGGTATCCTCCTGAATGAGAGATATACAATATGAATAATAAAGACTCCATTCATTTGAGAGTAGGGTAGTAATGTTCTGCTGGTGTAGATGATGAAATATGCCCTCCAAATGGATGCTCCATCTCTGCACAGGTTTGTCCAAGGGGACGTTGTAGCTTTGGATTTAGCAATTGTAATGATTAGGATCCCTCATCTTACCCCTGCATAGATGTTGGTTCCTGGCTGTTGACTTTTGGAATTAGACCTAAACCAATCAACGTCATGTCTTCACACATGTAGTGCAATTAGAATTCCTCATCCTACCCCCACATGGATGTCAGTTTTAGATGGTTGAGTTTTGGATTTAGAACTAAACCTATCACCATATGTCCTCACACATGTCATGCGATTAAGATCCCTCATCCTACCCCCTCATGTTTGTCAGTTCCTGGTAGTTGAGTTTTGGATTTAGAGTTGAACCAATTGACATAATGTACTCATACATATAGTGTGCTGGCATAAATGCTGTTCACCCCTTTGATTAGGATCCCTCATCCTACCCCTGCATGGATTTTGATTCCCAGTGGTTGAGTTTTGTATATAGAGCTGAACCAATCAACCTAAGTCCTCACACATGTTTTCAGGGTGTCCCTGGTTCCTCACTCAGTTCACCTCGAGTACACTACTCCATTGTTGTGGGTCACAGTGGGAGCACTTACTGGTTGATCTATGTTTTTGTCTTGTTCTACTCTTCAGTATTTTTATGCATTTGAGGTGGTTCCAGTTTGTTTTCATTTGAGTTGGTCACCTATATGTATGTTATATCACTCTACTCACATGTACCCTGTTCACAGTTCAGTGGTGGGATTTCTCTTTCTCAGCTGTCGAACTTGAGGTGAAGATGGTATGATCCTCTTTCTCACCCTTGCATGAATGTCAGATCCTGGTGGGTAGGTTTTCATTGTAGTTGACTTACTGATGGTATGATCCTTTTCCTACCTCTGCATGGATGTCAGTTCCTGGTGGTTGAGTTTTGGATGCAGTTGACTTGCCGTGTATGGTCTGTCATACCTTGGCCATTCTACAGGGTAGGTGCACATCCCCTAATTTACCCACATTCAGTTCTTAAGCAAGATCAAATGTATTATCTGTTGTATGTATAATACTCTTTTTAGAGGTTACCCTCAGGAGGGTGTTCTCCGGATGCTTTTCCTTTCTCCTGAGCACCAGTCCTTCCACCTCTCCAATGTGGGATTCTAGCTATATATGTGAGTGGACGTAAGATACCTTGTTGGAAGTTATTATTTTCCTATACTGAAAATATATTTCTGACAGGTACTTACTTGCACTCACACTTCCTACCCTTCCTCCCCACTGTCAACCGGTGCTTAGGTTTTCTGCATAAACTCAAAGTAATAGTTAGGTAGAATAGCATAGAGGAAGTCACGTGGGTGTGGAGCACGTCTATTGATGGAGGTTTGTTACATGATAACTTGCATGCGAGAATCAGTTAAACCATGTGAATAGATGGGTATGTGGGAGTGGAAGGCTTGTGGCATGCTATTATTAGCTACAATTTTTTACTATGCTTATTGATATATCATAAAAATAAAGTAGTTTAATTTGAAAGTTTGAATGTAACTCACTAAAAACCTTGTGACATGCACAGAAAAAGATGCCCATGGAGAGAGGGTTAAATAACGTAATATAATACATCATGTAATAGATGAAAACCTTGGCTTTCTATTGGTTATAAATAATATAATATTGAACATTAGAGAGGACTATTGACAATCTCTGAAAGACAGGATGTGATATCAAATTTTTGTAAAAGTCTTCACCAGTGAAATCACACAACAGACACAAAGATTTATTATGTCTGTCAGTCTCCCCAATACTTATCACAATTAATGAGTTAGAAAAACATTAAAACTAATGTTTGTGATTAGGTAAGCTTAAACCTTTTGTAGCCTTCTGGCATTATACTGGCCATTCATAAAAATTGATAGCTTTTATACACCACCATATCTGAAGCACGGACACTTCAAATGTAAAGCATAATAATAGTTGAATGTTTTTAAATCTAGATTTAATATTTTTGCTAAATTTAATTATTTATAATCAAATAAAAACCACTGTATGATATAGAGTTTATATATGATTAAAAGAGTTAATAGTTTATCCTTTATGAAGTTCTTTGACAATCACCCATTTAGTATTTTTTTGAATGCATACTAATCAAACATTATCATTATTAATGGTTTCCATACTATAAATAAGAAATCGTTTTTAATTCATTTTTGTAATGTTTAGCATTTTTTTACTGGCATAGATATAGTGCTTTTCAGGGTGTGGCTGTGATAAACATGCCCACATTATCCAGTTAGCAAAGGTAGAAGTCCTTAAACTGAGCTAAAAAAAGAATGTACAGCACTTCTGAGACAGAATTCAAATATGAAATATTTTTCTGTTTTTGTAGGTGGTCGAAATGGATATGGTGCAAAGCTGTGTAACATTTTCAGTAAGAAGTTTGTTGTAGAAACTTCAAGTAAGGAGTACGGAAAATCTTTCAAGCAGGTTATTTATTTCAGTATTTGATCATTTCTTTTAATAATTCTCTGAAATGGATTGTTCAATGAATATTTTAGCATTTCGTGTTTGTTTAATAATTATTTTATTGTTGGAACATAAGCTTACTCAAACCATTTATTGATGGAAATGAATAATTTGAAAGAGTTTTGATCAGATTCTTTTGTTTAAACATCCATTATAATCTGAGGTAATTATTTTTGCTTTTAAAATATCAAATAGGGAGTGAAGAAAATAATTCAAAGAGCTGAAGTATTTAATTTTTCAGTTGATTTTTATTTGAATAGTTAATTGTAGCAAAATTGAAATTATCAGATGATTTTGTAAACTGGGTAGGTAGTATGTACAGTTATCATCCTAAGCAAATTTAACTTTAGTACAGATTAAAGGGGTTTGAAAGAAATTAGGTGTAGATAAGTGGTATTTTTCGTTTTATACAAAAGATAAAATGTATAAATCTAGGCTGATTTCATAATCCTAGTAATGGTGAGCTTAAGGTAAGATATCTCAGATATCAGGTTTTGTATACAGAGAATTATCTCTCTAATAATTACAGTGAACTTTTAAATGCTTCTTTGCCTCATATACTGAATTCTTAAATATATAATATTTCCTTAGACATGGACAGACAACATGATGAAAACTACTGATGCTAAAATAACACCTTTTCATGGAGAAGATTTTACTCGAATAACTTTTTATCCAGACCTGGCTAAGTTTAAAATGGAAATGTTGGACAATGACACTGTTGCATTTTTATCTAGACGGGCTTACGATATTGCTGGCAGTACAAGAGGAGTCAAAGTACATTTGAATGGAAAAAGATTACCAGTAAGAATGTTATTTTCAATTCTGATTTAGTACTAAGTTATATTATTGTTTCTTATAATTAAACCATATGATATTTTATTATATTTATAATATTGATTTTTAAAGTTTGTGAAAAAAAACTTGATTCAAGCAAAAGTCATTAGTCACTGTAGAAACATGTGGGAATTGTAATCTTATCATGTTAAACATAAGTGAGCTATAGTTTTTACGTTTTGTGTTAAATACCCAATCTTTGTCTGGATCATTATTACATGGAATAAAATATTACTGTATTATAGAGAAAACCCCTTTATTTTTTAAGATCATAAAATTATTGAGATGGCTTTCTATCAAAGGTATTTTTTAAAGATCCTATTACAGTAGGTTGTGATACAACCATGTGCTTATGAGAGTGTCAGGTTGTCAGTTGCTAGTATAAAAACTTGTTAATCCAATAAAATTTCTTTATAAATAAAAAATTAAAGATTTAAAAATGACTTCTTAGTAGATGAACAGTTAAAAAATTATAAGTACTTGATATTAGGTTGGTTAACTATTCTATGAATTACGAAGTTTTTTCGTCAAGATGAAAAGACCATTCCAATACAGTATCTTGCATCTTACAAATGGCCTTATACTGCCCTCTGTAGGCACATGTTTGCTCTCCACTAGCCTTAGTACTCCATCCTACCCTCACATGTATTCACGTGAGACATCTACAGGATATCATGTAATTCATCATGCAGCAACCCTCCACCAATAAGATGACACAATTCCTATCTTCTCTTCCCTACAGCCCTTAATCACTTCTTGATTGGCAGTATAACTGTCAGGACGTGTTTTCAGACAAAATTTTTACTTAATTGATCAGGTTTACTGTTTGTTTTTTGGCCACATATTTTTTTTTCAAACAGTAATGTTTTGAATTTTTCCATTATTGCAAATTCTGTTTGGAGAAAATGTTTTTTCCCCAGTCAACTCCACTGGTTATGCACTTACAGTTTCACATGGCATCTACCACAGCTGCTGTAGCTACTAAAGCTGATTTTTCCAGCCACTTCAGTAGTGTCTGAGCAAGCTTTATCTGCTCAGGAAGTAATGGCTTTGGTTCAGAGAGAGTTGGCTTCTTTTATGCAGTCTTCTTTATTATTGTATTCACATTGTAAGAGTTTGCCTGAACATAATGATCTGGACAGCCTGTTTCCCCCTCCTACCTATGCCTCATAGCCCATGTCCATTTATTCACTTAATCAATCAGGTCTGTTATGTTTTGTCCTGATCCCCCATTTTCTATGATTCTACTCCTGCCCTTCTTAGTGACAAGCCGTTGGGTCAATATTTAGTGTTTCCTTCCTTTCTGGATATTGGGGTTCATGTGAGTTGTTTTAGGGAACAGTTGCATTCAAGTATCAGTGTGCCTTGACTCGCATGTACTCTGAACAAACATGCTCTGACATATTGTGATTTTCCCTATTTAGGCTTGCAGTGTTCAGAGTATTTCATCCCTTTGTGGAATCAGACACTAATACTTCATTTTCCCAACCCCAGTTTTACCATATTCATCTCACCCTGTCTGCCCTTCTCCATTTCTTGTCCTCCCTACACCTGTTGTCTGAGGCTGTTCATCGCTCCCATGATGGATATTTGGTAGATACTTAGAATCTCCTGTTTTCCACATTTGCATCCTTCTCCTCTTCCTCTCTTGCTTTGTAAATTTGACTGATCTGTTGTTGGAATCTTTTGTGTTGGGACACCCTTTTTGTCTTGGGTTAGTTTGTCTCTCTAATTTGTGTGTGATTTGTGCATGGCATTTTTTTCTGTGCCAGGAGGTATTTGGGGGCATTCATGACTCTTTAGAGACCAGGGTTGAGTGAGACCAATTGCATACCTCTTTTTCATCCTTGGCTTCTCATTTATCCCAACCCCCCCCCCCAATACCTGTTCATGTGTCTTGCTCTCCTCCTTCCTCTCTCTTACCCTGCCAGTTGCAACCACTTGTATTCCTGTAGTTCATCATTGGAGCTTGAGGCAACTGATGGTCTCAATGACTACGTAGTGGGTTTAGGGCCTGTTGGGGCCAGGCTCCTCGACTTTGCCTAGGTTCTGTGGGTAGTCTCGGAGGGTCTAGGCCATCTTCTCAATTCTCCTCCTCCTTTGTTTCCACATCCCATTTCCCTCCTCCTTGGGACTCGTTGCCAGCCAGCATCTTTTGAAGGTGGTTCGAGACTTGCTTCACGAGGTGCCATCAAATGGAGAGATCCCTCTGGGTTTTTATTCCTGCCTGTTTGGCACCCTATCATCGATCTGTCTGCTCTGAACCACTTTTTGGTTCTCTCTCATTTCACTGTGGAGTACTACTTGGTCTGTAGATGATGAAGGTCTAGGTTGATGTGTTGGATGCAGATCTACACATTCTCATCTCCCCTGCTTCCAGACTTTACCCTCGTTCTGTCCATCAGGGATTAGTGTTTCAGTTCCTGACTCTTCCATTGAGACTTTCCATTTTTTCGGGTAGTCTGGGTGTTATCTCGTCTTCTTCATTTCCAGGGTCTTTGTTTCCACCATTATGTGGATGACTAGCTACTTCTAGCTTCCTAACTCTGCCATTCTTACTAAGTTTCTCCTAAGAGAAACAACTTGGGTTGGTTGATGAAGATGGAGAAGTTTTTTCTCTTATCCTCCACACACTACCTAGTTCATTTTGGTGTGTTGTTCATTTCCCTATTTAGTTGGGCCCAATCTTCTCCCCTTTATTTGAGGGCTATGGAGCTTCTAGTTTGCAGCCTCTCCTCTTCTCCTTCTCCCACTACACAAGAGGTTCTCTCTCTCTTTTGGTCATGACCACATGCATCACCTTCAGTAGGTTTTGTTGCACCAGTGAAGTGTTGAATGCCCCTCTCTTTTTTCCTTACAGATTGACTTTGCCTGGTGGTTGGATTGAGACAACACTGCTATTGGTGTTTTCTTCCTTCTCCTAGACTAGAATATCATCTTATTACAGATGCTTCTCTTTCCAGAAAGTTTTGGGGCAGTAGACTCTTTCATAGTTCTCTCCATGTCAATCTCTTGAGGCCTCTTGCAGTTTCTCAGCCTTTGGTTCACTTCCTTCTGGCCCTTCAGGGCCAATCAGTGATGGTGCATACTGACAACTCAATAGTGGTTTGGCACATCTCCAGGCAAGGGAGCACTTGGTTGAGAGATCTTTGTTTTTGGACACAAGACCTCCTATGGCTGGACTTTCGCAGCATATAGCATCCATGATTTCCCATTACATCCTTCCTTCCTTCATGGCAGTGTACCAAAAAAAGTGGTACATGTGCTGTAGTTGGCTCATTTGTATGGTTTTCCTCCATATCATCTGACCTTTCCCTACATCACTTCCTTTCTATCCTGGCTTGTGGCTTACATTTGCCACTCCTGTCTTTTTTTGTTTCATTCCCTTTGCATTACCCATCCTCCTTGCCCTGCCCCTCTCTTGGATTGGAACCTCAACGTCCTTCATGCCTGTACCTTTCCTCCTTTTGAATCACTGTCGACCTCTTCATTATGTCACCTCTCATAGAAGACCCTTTTCCTCTTCCTGTTGGTGGGCAAACATCTTTGTTTGGATGTTTTCACCATGGATGGCCACTGCATTTTGTTTCACAGTTCCTATGTGGTCCTTTTTCCCAATTGTTCTTTTCTGCCCAAAACTTTGGCTGCTCAGGAGGGTAATTCTGCCTATTTTCCTTCCTTCCATATCACACCTTTATGACTATTCTGATCCTGATTGCTTCCTCTGCCTAGTCAGGTCTCTCTGCTATTATGTAGTGTGCACTGATTCCTTCCATGGTTCCTGCTTCCAGTTATTTATTCTTTGGAATCCTTTTCAGTCCCATGATCTTTTTCCCATTACAATTACAGGTTGGATTTGCCATTTGGTTCACCTAGCTTATTCATTCTTTTCTCCTGATGATAGTTGTTTTTTCCATGTATCTTCCCATCAAATTCATCACATTACCATCTTACCATATCTCTGGCTGCTCATTTCCATCATCCGTTGGAGGAAATCATTAGTGCTGGTATGTGGACTACTCCCCATACCTTTACTGCTCATTATATTCACCACCTAACTGTTTCCTCTTTTAGGGGGTTTCATCTTCCTCTTGTCACCATTTTGTGTTACACCATGTTGCTTTGAGCGGGTAAGTGATCCTTTTTTGCATCTTAGGATCCTGTTTTGTGGTGAGTGTTGCCTGACTTGTTCTTAAATCCACACTGTAAGACTTGTGTGTCAAATTCACCCATTGTTGAGATGGGGTGTTCTGCAAGACTGCTTGTAGATATTCCTCATGATATTTCGCTCTGGACCGTACACGTCTCTCAGTCACCCGTTACACTGTCTACGGTGCTGCTTTCCTCCAGACTCTCCACTAGTCTGTCTCCCCCCCCTCTTCTAGTAGAGTGTGGGAGTTCTTGCCACTTACCAGTTCCTAGCCACTGGGGTGGTGCAAAATGGAGGCTTTTTCCAGAGTGTACTCACTCCTACTCAGTTGAGAGTAGGGAGGTGGTGTTCTGCCAGTATAGATGGCATTGATGCTCATCCTATCATGGAGCTGGTGCACAATTCCAGATGCCATCAGGTGATGGGTGATACATTCCCAATGTTACCTGATGATGGATATGGTGATAATTGTGTTGAATGTGCACACATGATGCGGGGGAGGTCCATCCTTTGTTTCTGCCCTTATTGTGATACATTTTCACGTGGGTGACGATTATACCTGGTTCAGAAGTGGTCTCCCAAGGAAGCGTTGCCTTTTGTTTATTCACACACCCTAAGGTTTTCCGTTTGGCACTTTCTGAAGTGGGGGGGGGGGCATCTTCTCACTGGACCTTCTGCCGACTCAATGTGGGATTCTAATTATTTGTGAAAAGAAGGTAAGATATTGTATCCTAAACTGAAAATGTATTTCCATTACGTACGTTTTCCACCCAACCTCCCCACTTCCCATGTAGGTTTTGTATGTACTGCCTGATCTTGAAGTGATTTACTCTCTCAACATGGGACTCCAGTACTGACCACGTGACCTCTTTGTATTTGTTTAAAGTCTTTTAGATTTAATACTTCTAACTTTCAATATAGTGTGTATATTTTCACAAAATTTGGCAGAGGGGTGGTGGATAAAATAGGGAAGATGACATGCTAAGAGAAAATGTGTCACGTGGGTCATACTAGTGGAAATTCAGGATTGTTTTAATATTACCTTGTAGAATTAAGAACTTAAACTTATATACTATTAAAATATGGATTATTAGCTAAGATTTTATGCTATTCTAATTGGTATAACATAAACAAAAAGTAGTTTAATAAAATTTTGAATGCAAGACTCTAAAATATTGTGTAATACGCAGTAAAGGATACCTGTGGTGATAGGGTTAAGGGGTGCATGGAAGAGAGGGTGCTTGTGATAGGAGTTGTGTTGCACTCCTATTGGTGGAGGGTTGCTACATGATCATTTACATCATATCGCAGATGTCTCAAGTGAATACACGTGAGGTTAGGTGGGAGTATCAAGGCTAGTGGCAAACAAAAATATTTGTCTATAGAGGGCAGTGTGAGTCAAGAAAAACTATTTGTGAGAAAAAATATCTGTCGGAAATATATTTTCAGTTTAGGAAAATGTTAACTTTAATTGTTCAATGAGAATAACCTTAAGGAAAAACTTGTTCATTTATTACTTGACTATATAGTACAGGAAATGTACTGGTATTACATGTAAAGTTGTCTTAAAATTATATGGAGAATTTGTTGTTTGAATTACAGTTATATGTTTAAAATGTCAGTTTTTAATGGCAGACTTTTATCATATAATTATTGTAACTACAACTTGTCCTTGATCAATAGTAATATTTGATAAATCAAATCTTAAGTTTTTGAAGGCACCTTGAAATAAGTCGTTGTTCTGATGTAAATCACATTTCTCTTTTGTTTCTTAAGGTAAAAAGTTTTAAAGATTATGCAGAACAGTATGTCAAAGGTAAAGAAGACGAACAAGGTAATCCATTGAAAATAGTTTATGAAAATGTGAACGAACGTTGGGAAGTAGCCATTACACTCAGTGACAGGGGTTTTCAACATGTCAGCTTTGCTAATAGTATTGCTACTACCAAGGTAAGCTTGTTTTAATAGTTTACAAGAATCACAGTGTATCTTTAGTAGTTCTGTGCTTTGCATTAATAACAAAGATTTGTCTAAATTTTATTGAAATTGATGTTCTAAATTGACAGTCGAACTGTGACTAAGATTTCATTTAATATATTTTGTCTTATCAGAAAATGTGAGGTGGTAAATTAACAATGATTAATGGATAAGTTCACAAAAATTAATTTTTTTCATTGCGTTCTTATTTCAAAGAATTTATTGTTTTTGTGGTTATTAATTTTGTGATCAGTTTCACTGGTTTCTAGTGGAGTCAAAATTTTCAGGTATTTTTATTGTTGAAAAATTGTCTTTAAACCACATCCTACTTGAATAGTGTGTGTTTTTAGTGGAAGTTAATAATGTTTATGTTACCTGATATACTTTGACATTTTGTGTATGTGTGTGTGTGTGCAAGATGATAGATAAAACTACTTATCTCACATGGTATGGTTTGATAGCATACGTTTGTAATGGAACATAATGCTGTTTTTTTAATGAAGCATACTTTGGAAGTGTCGTGGATGATGTAATATAGAGGTTGACAACACAATATGTTAATTGGTTTTAAAAATAAATAATTTTGTGTATTAATCTTTACTGTAATTCTGATTTGTAAGTGACTTAATAATAATTACATTTCTCTTACCTAATTTAGTTCATGCAAATGATGAAATAAATAGCACTTAAACCAGTACTATATGTGTTGTATTCTAGTCGGCCCATTGAGTCCTTGGTTTTGGGCAAAAGGCCTTTTTGATATTAAATTTAGCAGCTAAGTCCCTGATATGCACACATCTTTTTGATCTGAATGCATAAATAAATATCTTGCAATAGTAAGAGCTGTTACAAAATCTATTTTTGGTGGCATAGCACTACTTATAAAGTGCCAAACAGTGTCAAATGTAGTTCTGATACATTCTGTTTCACTGCAGCTTTAAATTAGCTATGGTTGTCAAGTGACTTGCTGATTTACATATTCAAAAATATTTTAATATAATATACTCAACCCTGTATAACTGTTTATTGTCATGTAGTGTATTTACCTACAATATAACTATAGGCCTGTGATAAGTAAACCTTCAATGCCTTATTGTTTATAATGAATCTTGCTGACATTGCACTGTTTAACCTTAAAGGGGAAGTAATTTTGTTTAGCACAAAAACTGAGTGTTTAGATTTTTCCATTACACTTATTTCAAACCCTAAATTTTAGCATTATAAGCCAATGGAGACAACAGTCATTTTCAGTCAATCACTGATGCTGAATTTTGTGAAACACTAGTATGCAACTGTAATAATGTTAAATGTTTACAGTGCGTTTAATGGAGAATATGCTGTATATATATATATTATAAAAACTTAATACTGTTGAAATACATTTATATTTGAGGTATTTAGTAGCTTTCTTAATACACTAGGCTTAATTTTGTGATCTTCATACAATTCATTTAATAAAAAAGATAAGTGGTTTTACTTGTTTTGTAGTATGAATTTACCATTTGTTGTATTTGTGAAATTATACAATTTTGCATAATCAACAGCATTTTCTGAAGTCATATCAGTATTCAAGTGTGTATTTTGATACTAAAGTTTACATCCAACTAAGATATGCATGTGGGCTAGACTAACATGTATGTAGCATTTAGTTTGAAATACCCCAAAATATTGGTATGTATATATAAGTGTGGATCTGTGATTGAACCATACATTTTTGTTCTGAGAAAGTTTACTGGAATTCTTCAAATGGTGTCTCCTGTTGGCTCAGAAGTAAATTTGAGTGATTATAACACTAAAATGATCAAGGTTTAAATTATTATTTCCTTGGTAAGTTCTGTATTAGACTATATGTAGTAATGACTGTGAATATAAATATTATTATGGTAAATGTTGTATTAGTCCTACAAGTGTTTCCAAGAATCAGCCACAGCTACAGTTTAAAACTATTGAAATTTAAGTGTCATTACGGTGTTTCTCTTTATCAATTTATCAAACTGTATACATCTAAAAATGACTAGCTTCAGTTGACTGAGAATGCTGAACTTTGTCAACCACTGTTGTGCACCTATAATAATATTAAATGTTGATAGTATATTTAATAAAAAAAATATCTGTATTTATGTCACATTATTTTAACAGGGTGGAAGACATGTTGATTATGTTGCTGATCAGATTGTGAACAAGCTGGTGGAAGTAGTGAAGAAGAAAAACAAAGGTGGTGTACAGGTTAAACCTTTTCAGGTAAAATCATCCTATGTTTCTTATTATGTTTTGTTATCTAACTCTTTCCTGACTGGTGAGTATTCATCACTCCCAGTGCACACTCACAAATTAAATTCAAAATTTTAGTGATAAGTACAACTGTAAATCTGTTTCAGCCATCTTTTACTCAGAAATATTGCAGAAGTGATATCATAGTTTAACTAATATCTGGTTTATTTCATAATTAAACTTCTAAAATGTTTATACTTTCATTTTGTGTGTCTAACTGTAAACATGTTATGTTTTTCAATCAGATTTCAACATTTTGATTAGTTTGAAATTTAACTTACATTTCTGTAAGTTCATTGGTTGAACTCCATTTTTATTGCATCATGTGGAGGAGTCTTGAGAGCTTTAACCAGTTCTCAATTTTGAAAACTTTGTTTTCTATAAAATCTGTTTCTGTTAGATACTGTTGACATCTGAAAATCTTTTTGGGCTTTCTAAAAACAAACTAAAACTATTTTATATGCTTTTGTGCTAATAGGTTTATGTTATGACTACTTTATTTGCCATATAGTTACAAAATAATGGTTTAAATTTCATAAACAATGCTTAAATTACTTTCAAATGAAAAATGATATATATATATATAAGAACCTTATTCTTTAAACAATTGACATAGATTTTTTAAAAATAAATTACCAGAGAATGTATGTACATTTATATACTAACATGGATTGGTCTTCTAATAGTAAGCCCAGGAAATGCCAAGATCATCTGTACTTTATATAAGATTGAGCAACTTGTCTTTAAACTTGAATACTTGATTAAAGTTTATTTAACTTTTAGCTTGTCCTTCGGCTTCTCTAATAACTTGCCTTTCAGTTTCTTGAAAACCTGAATTTTTTTTCAGATCAAGAACCACATGTGGATTTTTGTCAATTGTCTCATTGAAAATCCAACTTTTGACTCTCAAACAAAAGAGAACATGACATTGCAAGTTAAGAGTTTTGGCTCAAAGTGTCAGCCAAGTGAAAAGTTTTTGAATCAGGTATGATAATATACATATTAAGTATCTTAGTTGTATTCATGTATACATTTAATTTAGTTTTGAACTTCCCTTATAGTATTTAACACAATTAATTGAACTTTCAAATGTGGGCCTTTGACCACAGATCTTATAGATTATAAAAACTTTTTCAGAACAGGTTTGAGGAGTTCTCAAAAATGGGGTTTGGGGGCTCAAGTTCAAATTTTATCTCCATTGTGGGGGCCAAAGGAGCTTTGGGGGGTTCTCAGGACTGGATCCATAAATCTACATTAACACTAGTATGTACACATACAGTATTGTTCAGAATATGTACACTAGAACCCTGTGAATAAAATCTTGCAAGGACAGACAGTATTGGAATCTCTTTATTACATTCATTGTCATGCCTGCTGATTAGTTATTGACTCCACCCTGACATTATTTAACTTTAAACATTACTACAGTAGCTGTAGCACAATGTTGTTGCATTTCATGAATCAAAAGTGTGGGAAGGAAGTTTTGATTCCAAAGTCAAGCAATAGGTGTAAATAATCAATTAAACAGTTTAGAGACTACTGAAATAATACCAGACAGTAATTAAAAAATAAGATAATGGTAAATAAATGAAAGAGAAAATCTATGTAAAGCAGTGGAATTGAGATCATTGGACATAGGTTAAAGGCTGATATATCACACAATTTTATTTCTATCTTTCATTTCATAAAATAGTTCTTATCCAAGTCAGCAATGAGACCATATGGGATCAACAAAGATTGAATGTTTTCTACATTTTTTGTAGAACAGTGGATTGAGTACTACATGTATATCACAATTATGTTCTTTTGTCAAATGTAACATTCACTGTTTTGACTATATTTACTGCTATATATTTGCTAACTTGGTCTTTCCATTTAACTTACAAGTACCTATGAAACTAATAATAATTTACATAAGTTGGTGATTGAATAAGGTTTGAAGAAATATCTTGTCATTTTCAGTTTACAGCAAGTACAGCAAAGTAATTTCACCTGCATATAACATGTGGTTGTGGACTTGAACATTTTAATTGCATGATGGTTACAATATTTATATCATTCTTTGCCATGACAAAACTGAAAGTGTGTGTTTTGAGTTTATTTGCTCTGTATTAGAAAAAGTCTAGCTTAATTGTGATAATCCATTTTAACCATCATAAACTTCAGTAAGTACTTCTGTTTTTGAGAAACTGGACAGTAAGGTTGAGTTCTTAAGCAGATGATGTTTTTGGGAAACTGGACAGTAGATAATTCCTTCCTATAAAGTTCTGGTATTTTGTTCTTTGTCAAACGTACAAAACCTGCATGCAAACTTGAGATCAATTATTGAAAATGTTGACCGTGCAGCATTTTTTCTTATAACTCTTTAACCCTTTCTGTCTAAAGGAATTGGAACATAAAACAAAATTCTAAATGGATAGGAAGAAAAGCATTACAACAAACAGAATAATAACCAAAAACTAAAGCATTTCACATGTTGGTTTTATTTTAATAGAGGAAGATAGAATTTTGGATACATCCCATGAAACATGCTACTTGTACAAGAAACTGTTAACATATGTAACAAGATTCCCTCCATGTTAAACTTAATATGTGAACTTTACCATTTTCTTTGTTTTAGTAACAAAAACTGTAATTATCTTCTATATACATAATCTTTAAACTTGTGTAATAACCGTTACCTGAGTTATTAGAATATCTGTTCTTGTACGAGCAGGTCATGAAGTGTGGTATTGTGGAATCAATTATGACATGGGTTCGATTTAAAGCTCAGGTAAGCATTGCATGTTTTTTTTTTAATCATATAAATCATAATTTTTAAAAATGAAAAGCATTGAAAAACATCATCCATATAAAAAGTATCTATCTGTATAAATCTTCTCTCATTTTACTACTTTAAGCAAAGAAAATCTTTGCCAGGATTAAATATATAGTTATATGCAGTTGTAAAACTTGATAATGAGAAACCCACTTTTTTAGAAAATAAAAGTTTTGAGACTGCTTTACTGGGTAATTAAAAACTTTATTATAAATGTACAATGTTTATAATAAAGTTCTTTTATTACCCAATCAAGCCATCTCAAAACTTCTATTATATGCAGTTTGTATAGCTTTACTTGTTACTTTAAACAGTGTATGATGAACAGGTATTAATTAACTTGCAAAGTCACTATAAAATATTTTCCATGGAAAACTGAAATAGTATCTTTATCTTTAATCTGATACTTGTAAAGCAAACTGAAATATGATGCAGCTTATACAGGAACTAGGTCAGTGACTCAGATGTTTGGATTAAGGAACCTTTAGCTAATGAGGTTTTCATATGTTGAAAGTGTTGATGTTCTAGTAGTCTTTTAAAGAAAGGGAAACTATTTTGGTATGAATATTTTCAATGTAAATTTTGTTTATAATATTAAGATATTTTTTTACTGTAATTCATGAATAAGAATAGTTTTAGTATTAATTTTCATTATACTGATTTACCTTGATTTTTTTAAAGTATATTAAATACATTTTTTATGGATATGGTATCTCGATATTAAAATTGATAAATATATATATTGTGTTTGTAGTACATTTCTTTTACTAATTGTGACATTTTATGATGCATTAACTCTATAGATAATGGGCTTGGTCATTTTGACTGATTGTGTAACCATGAAGGTATACATCCTATATCTCGGAAAGTCTTTTCACAAACTTTGGCGAGCTTCTAGTGAACATTCAAATCTGTTGTGCACAAAAATTTCAGATTTTTTAATAAAGTATTTTTACTAAAAATTTGACACTTGGATTAAACAGCCTTTACTGAGTCAGACTAATTGAAACGTAATTTATGCTTAGGATGAGAATTAAGTTGAAAAATATTGAATAAAATAATTTTTTTTTACTTGAATGACTGCAGCTTGTATTACATAATTTCAGTTATTTATCTCAAGAATTAACTTTTTACTGTTATTTGAACCATGTCTAACCACCCTGACAAGCTGTAACTTCGTGGAACAGGATAGCGGAGTAAACAAACAGATTGGATTACATCATGCATGTCTGTGTATGTTTCTCAAGGCATGATGATGGTGAAGAAATGTATTTATTTTTTCATTTAAGTTCTTAATTTTTATATTTGTTGAAAATATATAACAATGAATAAAAAAAATTAGAACTTAGCTATAGAGCAGTTTACACTCTAGTGCCTGCTTTTTGTGAGCCTACTTTTTTGTTTGGTTGTACAAAAAATAATTAATGTAACTTTCAAATATGGATCTTAGAAATCACATATCACTCACTATATTAGATTGTATGAAAACTAATGGAATTTATTTGACTTTGTAACTGACCTATACATGATTTTAAAAAATTCCATAACTTATGGGAGCAATGTCTTTAGTCCAAACACATTGAGTTCTGATAACAAATTATCAATTTATACTGCTCAAACAAAACAATCAATCGATTTATGTAATGTGCAATTTGCTCTTTTTAATAGTTGTAAACATAATTAGTAGCAATTTCAAAGAGAATTATAAACATTTCCTAAACATGAGAAAGTATGGGAGGGTCATGTCAATATGGATTGAACAATATAGTGATATATCTGTAAAGCAAGAAGGTAAAAGGTTAAAAATTTATGTTCCACATAGTCAGTATCTGTAGCATATGTTTCTAATTGGTTGAACAATCTGGAATACTTGTAATGGCTGAAAAATTACTGTGCCAACAAGTCATGTGATTCTGTCAGTTGCAGGTTGGAAATATATTTAAATATTTCTTGTTAAAATTATAAAGGTTAAACCTAAATAATATAAGAATTTGAATTATAAACTACATTTTCATGCCTCGTGTATTGATATACATTGATAATAAGGTCCTTTAATAGGGATCTGTAGGGCTTCATCTAAGGAGTCTTTTTGCTGAGGCTTTTTCTATGAATACGGTGGTTGTAGTAGTTTTCTAACACCCCAAAGCAAACCGATTTCACTGCTTTATCAGTGGCTATACATGTCTTCCTATAGCTCAGTGAACATACCCAGTCTGTTGGTAGATGTGCTATTTGGTATTTCTATTAGCACAAACAAAAATTCTGGCCTGTTTCTCTGCCACTTGTATAATTGAATCCATTGAGCATTTTACTACTTCACACTTACAGATAACTTTGAATCTGGTCTTAGATCATAGTGTTATTGTGATAAAATAACTAAACAGACTTGTGCAAAGGCAATAATCACTGAACAATCAGCAGCTTTTCTGTCAAGATTTCACATATCTTGGGGAGCACAAGTCAGAAGCATGGCATTTAGCAATCATTTCTGCATATACCAAAAATATAATCATTGTATATTGTCCAGTGCTTTTTAGTTTTGGGTTTGACAAACACAATTTGATTTCTTGTAACGACAACATATATGATAAATTTTTCCAGACACTTGAGGAAATACTGTATGTTTGCCTCATGTAGATGGAATACCATTTGTGGTCTGGTAGGCTCAGATTTGTTGTTAACATTTTGAAAAACATTCCACATGTACACCCATGTACATACAAATAACAAACCTTTTTTTTTTTAAAATAGACACAGCTAAACACAAAATGTAGTGCTAAAAAGCATTCCAAACTAAAAGGGATCCCCAAGCTAGAAGATGCCAATGATGCAGGTACCAAAAATTCCATTGACTGTACGCTCATCCTTACTGAAGGAGATTCGGCCAAATCTTTGGCCGTGTCCGGTCTAAGTGTGATTGGTCGAGATAAGTATGGAGTTTTTCCACTGAGAGGCAAAATGCTGAATGTTAGAGAAGCAACACATAAGCAGGTAAGCTTGATCTTATTTTCTTGTGTGTTTGTTACTCCACATAACACGATATTGGCTACAACTTATTTGACGTAAAATATAGATATCTTTGGTTTGACTGTTCTGTTGTCAAAAGCAAGAAAAACAGTATGTAGTTGTTCAACTTTCATTAAAGTTTCCTTTTTTATTTTTACTGCAGAGTGTGGTCTTTCTGTTAGTTATTAGTATTAAAGGCTGAAGGTATTTTCTATGATTAAACCAATTTCAAGGCTAGGTCATCAATTAATCCTTATTTTCTGCTTTTATTTGAGAGTTAAGAAACACCTAAAACTATTTGTACGTGAACTTGAAATATGACAGTGTGTACTGTTTTTTTGTCTTAGATTCTGGAAAATGCTGAGATTAACAACATTATTAAAATCATGGGTCTTCAGTACAAAAAGAAGTATGAAAGCATAGAGGATTTACGTACCTTACGATATGGTCGACTCATGATCATGACCGACCAAGATCAAGATGGATCACATATAAAAGGGTTGCTTATAAACTTCATTCATCATAATTGGCCGAGTTTACTTCACCTACCTTTTCTTGAACAGTTTATAACTCCAATAGTCAAGGTATTAACACTCGCATATTGTTTTTCAATAGATTGAGTAGAGAAAAAAATTTATTAACATCAGTATTTTTGGGTTAAATATTGCTCTTACTATGAAATCAGTATTAAATAGAAATGTTTGAAAATATACTTTAAAGTGAAGTTTTCAAAGAAGTGATTATTTTAACAATGCTTGTATCATGACAAACTGAGCCAAAATTAAGGTATGGAATGAACTTAGTCCTAATTTATTTATTTTTCTCTCTGTTAATTTCTAGGTTGCATCAGTATATTAGTTAATTGGATAATATCCTGTGTTGATTTCATATGTGATTAGGTATACTAGTACTAATGGGTGTTTCAAAACATATCCACATTATTTCTGTTTACCAGTATTTTTTTAGCTGTTACTTATGTCCCTTATGCTTGTTTCTAAAATAATGAATAAATCATTATTGAACACGATAAGGTGCTATCATAGGTAATTCTTTATTCATACATAAGTTGCATATTTTTAAAGTAAAGCTAGTGACTTTCAGATGAGACCACTGTTGATTTAGAGGTAATCTTGATGGTGAAAAGGCTAAAATTTGGGGAAAAGCACGGTGTTTTAAGTTAAACTGTAACAAAATGATCCATACGTGTTATCTTTAGTTTGTGTGTTGAGGGATTATGTGTTTTTATCTTAAATTTGTCTCTCAGGCTGTAAAGGGAAAGGAAGAAAAAAGTTTCTACAGTTTGCCAGAATTTGAAGAATGGAAAACTCAAATTTCCAATTGGAACACTTGGAAGATCAAGTACTACAAAGGTATTAAAATGGTGATACTAAAACTTCTTTGTTCCACATATTTTGGAAAAGCCATAATGTGAGTAGTGATTGAACTTATGTTAGAAGATAAATACAAAAGTATTTCTAACAATGTGAATAAAACATAGTAATAATTCACAAAATAAGTATTTAATGGACAAAGTCACAGTAAATTTGTATAAGAAGATTAATTACATAGTGCTGACGAATGTTGTCAAAATTCAAAAAATTTATGTATGAGAGATGAAGTCGGAGTTAATTTATGTCAGAAGATTAATTATACTATTAACAAAACCATACTATTCACTAAATTTCAATTGTACATTATTTCCTTATGTTATTTAACTGACTAAATTCACTTAATTAACTTTAAAGACTTCAATAACATACCTACCAAAATGAACATTAACCCTACGTGTACAAGAGGGTCAAAATGCATGTCACAGCCTTTTTTGCATAGTTATGTTCAAAATTATACAGTGTTATTACCATTGTATGCCAATAAACTTGGCATCAAAATGTATTTCTATACAATTATTTACCTCCTCTCACAGTTATGGCTATTTTTGATTTGACTGTTCTCTAGTGTGTAAAATTTTCACCTGCTACTAGTGTTCAACTGTTACCTAAATCCACGTTGTTCAACTGTGGTTAAGCGTGCAAATTAGCACGCAACAACCCTCCACCAATAGGAGTGCGACACACCTTCCTATTGCAGCTGACTCCCT
>NW_013665756.1:674967-702058 GCF_000517525.1 Limulus polyphemus
TAGTCAGTCAATATTTTTGATTCACAACTTACTATTACGACTACAATGGTTACCTATGATACCAGTGTTCAACAGCCTGTGACAATGGCAGTAGGTGTGGCACTATTGGTGGAGGATGTGTTGACTGTAGTTCATCAGGAGATGGCTTCTTTTATGAGGACTGAGGGATCTCTCAATCTATGAGCAATTCTGAGGAAAATGGTTGAGGATCCTCCTCCTGCCAGGGGCCAGTGGAGTTCCTCCCGGTGCCACTGGTCTGGACTGGAGTTGACCTTCCGATTATGGTCCAATGCTCCCTAGCCACTCTATACACATTCTTCTTCCTTTTGGATTTGGGGTGGATCGCTTGTTCCACTCTTTGATTGCAACACAACACCAGTAGGCTCTTCTTGGATGAAGAGTATACCTGATTCAGATGTGGTGTGGTCTCCCACAGGTGTGTTTCCTCTACATAGAGGTGGCACACTCATTGGGTGCTCTTCAGGTGATTTTTACACTGGTTCTTCCACCTGCTTAATGTGGGATTCTAGCTGTAACTGTGAGAAGAGGTAAGTAATCATATCAGAAATTAATATTTTCCTACACAGAAATTATATTTCTGATAAATACTTACCTCCACTTACACTTTCCACTTCCGGTGTTGTTTTTCATGCCTAATCTCAAAGTGAAGATTAGGTTCAACTACAGAGAGGGAGGGTATGTTGTACTCCTATTGGTGGAAGGTTGTCACATGTTTAAATGCAGCTGAACCACATGATATACACTTGTAATTAGGTGGAGATTCAAGGCTAGTGGCAAGTGAAAATTTGCACACTAGAAGACAATCAAATCGAGAGTAACTGTAACAAGAGATAAGTATCTATTGGAAATATACTTTCAGTGTAAGACAATATAACGTTTATAATTCAAAGTTTTAATTTCAAAGGGAAATATTTAGATAAATTATCCATTCTCATTTCTCTGCATCACGTGGAGCATCTGCAATATCCAACTTGCAATTTTTAAATTTTGTTTTCTGCTGTTATACGATCTTTTGAGTGTCCCATAAATTACACATTTGTGCTATAGATATTGGCAAGTCACAATATAAATTTTTAGCTTCCAAGCATCTTGCTTTACTGGGATATATATATATAAAGTAAAACCCACATGCCACACCCCTCCTATCTCATCTTTAAATAAATGTCAGTAATTTTCTCAAATATTTACTATTGGATTATTTATAACAATAGAAAGAGTAGATTTTTCTTTACAAAATTTATTAGGAGGCTGGTTGCTTTTGGCACTCATGAGTAGATATTTGGTCTCAGTTTCATTAATTATGTTTTTCTGCTCCAAACAGGAAAGTTAATTTATTAACTTTAGTTAAGAAAGCCAGCAAAACTATAAGTTGTTTAAGGATATTCAGTTCTAGTGCCTGATGTGTGTTTTGCATTCTAAAATCTATATGAGAAAGCTCAAAGAGATTTTAAATGAAGAAGTAATTTGGTAGAGAAAGTGAGGCTTAGCTCAAATATGGTTTGCAGTTGCAAAGATCATGTGGGTCACATTCTTCACTTCCAGTGTTTATGACCCATGACTGATTACCTTCTGCTGTGTTTATTGTTTTGGATGGGAGGATTAGTGCTCAAGTACATACTAAGTATAACAATGAAACCATAGGTTTGCAGGAAATAGATATGATAAGATTAACAGTTGAAATTTTTGAAGAAGAACATGAAACAAGGGAAGAAGAAAAGAAAAAGGTACTTTTCATTTTATTTCATATTTTTCAAATTTTCATTTCACTGTACGTTGATTGTGATTTTGCTACAGCTGGTGTTAGCATACACAAAACAGTGGGTAGAATATACAGTTTTGCCAAAAAACTTGATATTTATTTAGGAGGTTTTAGAGGTTATGCAAACGTATTATGAAAGCTGTTGAATAAATGTATTTTTATTTTTAACATGACATTCACCTTACATTCAGATTTATCAGAGTTTGAGTCAGACTGATTCAGTAAATTCACAGACAGATATTTAGTAAAAATACTTCAATAGAAATTCAGATTTTTTTTTCATACAACACTTTTCACATGAAGATCCATATTGTAAATTGAAAAATTATAATAGACACTAATTCTCCAATATGTCATCAGTCAAATGGACTGACCCTATGCACATAGAGTTAACTCAGAAAAACGTGACTTATAGTACAGAATAGTTGGAACATTGCAATATTGATTATATACCAAAGTACAAAGGCAGTTTTTGATTCGTGTTCTTGTTTTACGATAAATATTTAGTGTATATTGATAAAAAAAAAATTGATGATGTCAGAAAGACAAGCGTTTTTCTGACATCATGAATGTATCACCATGCAAGAAACATGAACACAATTCATGTAACTATACTCTTTTATTACCTAACATGGGCATTTTAGGTGATTCATTACTCAAGTACCTACATGAACACTTAACTTTTATTAATGGACATCAGTTCCTTTCAAAATTCATCAGTGGAGCAAAAATAAATGACTGCATAGCTATAACCACTTCTCTTCCTGAATCTGTCCAATTTCTGGTAATTCACTTTGGCACTAAAGACCTGAAACAATCTGATAAGACTACTGAAGAACTTGAAAACACAATAACACATATCTTCAGCCTCAGACCACACATTAAACTGGCTGTCTGTAGTATAATCTATAGACATGTGAACATACACGTTTCCTCTGATTGCCACACACAAAACAGCACAATAATTAAACAACTCAACAATAAAATTCAGCATTTTAATGAGTTAACCAAACGCATGTGCAGACTTAACCCCCTATTTGCCTTCATTAACTACACAAGCCTAATACTATTCACTAATTTTCTCACACGAGATGGACTTCACCTTAACTTTTTTATTTTTACCTTGGCCTCAAACTTCAAATACTGTATTTCCCATAGCATTCTCCTATTCTTGTATTCCTCATCTAAGTTTTAATCATCTCTTATTTCTGATTCTAATAGTTTTTCTACTCTTCCCTGTCAAAATTTTACATTTCTCCCTATCTCCGAAGCTACCAACATCTCACACAATAATATCTCTATCACTCATTCTACCGAACTAAAAACTCATTCACTCTCGCACATTGATCCTCCAAGTTCTTCTTTAGGTTCTGCTAGGGGACTAAACATAAATCACACTTCCCTAAGAAGCAATACTCGTTTTTTTTATGCTTCTGC
Source organism: Limulus polyphemus (assembly GCF_000517525.1). Taxonomy (NCBI): domain Eukaryota; kingdom Metazoa; phylum Arthropoda; class Merostomata; order Xiphosura; family Limulidae; genus Limulus; species Limulus polyphemus. Next base: position 678,185 of record NW_013665756.1, read on the forward strand.
TCTTCGTTCTTCTTTACTCTCAAACACTTCCACTCCCTATCTCCAAAACTACACCAAATCAATATTAGTGTACCACAATACAATCTTTACCAGTCGATCTGTCTCTTGTAGAATTACCTTCATTAGAACACAGTAGTTCTTCATCTGTTAGCATCAACTCTCATAATGACCAGCAATGCACTGTTTATACTTCGTCAATGTGTGATACACACTCTGAAGAAGACAGCTACTTCTCTCTTCCTTCCCATAAACTTCCCCACCCTCTATTTCACAATTACAGTGATGTCCTCACACCAATATCTGTCAACACTCAACCTGAACCAAGTGGCAAATTACTCAACTACAGCAGAAAACAACTATTTCAGAAACTTAGAAAACTCGCTGAGAAATCAAAAGACATTATCAACATGCCAAGTCACTAGTGTATAACATAAAAAACCGAAACATACCTCAATCTCTTTCATTAAAAGCACCAATCACAATAAGAGCATATGATCCTTGAAAACACCTACTTATAACTCATAAATATCACAAAATCTTCTTTGAAAATTCTGTTGATATTCTAGATAAAGAAACTTCCCACTATTATCATCTGTACAATCCTTTACTGGAAGAAAAAGAAGAACTATAAAAATTTTACAAATAGAACTGATACATTCCTTTTTAAAAAGAACAACAAAGCACCTACCAGTAACACCAATTCACGAATCCTCTTGTTTATCATAAAGAAACAACCATAGCACCCAGCAATCTACCAGAAACTATCAAAATCCCTTTAGCTCACAATGAACAGCTTAACAAAATTTTTAAAAACACTTCACACTCTAATACACATAAGCCTTCTCATACTAACAAATCTGTTGAAAATAACTGTGACCTCATAAATCATACAGGTAATGATGAAGACTCCCCACATATCTCTAACATTGTTAATCTTTCAGATATAACTCTCTCTGAAGCAGAACTCAGTCTTCTTAGTAAACGTCTCAATTTTCGCTTAAATAACAGCTATGTTAATGAGCCCGAACTTCTTTCTGATCTTCATCAATTCTCTAGAAAACTAAGACTTCAAAAATATTTTCACAACAAACTCCACCCTACTGATAATCAACATACACCAAACTTTAAAGAAAAGTCTTTATGGACATCTCCACCAAACAGAGAACCATATTTAGGAAGTTGTAATAAGTCTCTCAACATAGGCTCAGTTAATCTAACCGACCATGTGACCTCTTTGTACTCATTTAAAGTCTTTGTAGATTTAATACTTCTAACTTTCAATAGAGTGTGTATATCTTCACACAATTTGTCTTTCAGTTAATATTATGTCTTTCACTTTTAGCGAAGTATTTTTAATAAAATAAAATAAAGATTTGTCCATGAATATATTGAGTATTTGTTTTGAATAGTCCGTGTGCAAAGTAATTTTCGTGTTAAAATTAAAAATACTCTTCCTCATTTCAGAGATCGCAAGTTTCCTTTTTTTTAATTCCTAAATCCTCCTAAATGCATTTCAAACGTTTTATATCAGTAAAACTTTATAGTTTCTTTGTTATTTTCTCTACCCTATCTCAAAACGGAATCGTAACCACCAAAAAAAAAAAATCAAAGTAAATCTAAATTACCTTTTTTCTTTGCAGAATGACTTCAAATTGTAACATGAAACTACATTCATTTATCCTAAGTTCTAAGTTCATAACAGTATACATCTATTTATAATTAAATTTTATTGCCCTTTGAACTGTGTCTAACTATCTGCGCCATTATAAGTTGTAAATCACTCAGGGAATGTGCAGCTCACGTTACACTAATGGACACACTGTTTCTGCTCGTGAAACATTTTTATTATAATATTATTATTATTTATTTACCTAATCTAATCTTAACTAACATGAAAAACAAGAAATATAATACTTAACCAATCTTCTTTTTTCTTGCTATCGATTGTCGAAGAGAGTTAACCCTAATTATTTTATACTAATGATAGTAATGCACTTAATAATTTTTATTTAATTAAATAATGCACCAAAGAATATAGAGTAATAACATGCAAAAAGTAGACAAATTCCTTTACCACTCAAAAGTATTCTGGCTTTCTAACTATGCAACAAGAGTCGTTACAAATTCATCCAAGCTAGTTGTTAAGTTTCTCATGGGAATGATGTTGGTACTCTGAGTGAAATTGACATTTAACTATTCAGAGCATAATTTTATACAATATGTCATTTGATAGATGGAAAAATTTACTTTCTATTAGTAATAGTAATATATGTATAATTAAATGTAAGTGAGAACCATTAATGAATTCTGAAAGAGAGGATGTGACAGGTAGGCATGGCAAGAGGGGTTTGATTTTCTATTCGATAGCTCTGTAACCAAACAAAATTGAAGACTATAAAAATTATGGTTTGTCTGACCAATGACAATTTTATAGAGAGTAATTTAAATTTAATTTCATACTTTTTCAAGGGGGTGGTGGATAAAATAGGGAAGATGACATGCTAAGAGAAAATGCATCACATGCATCCACTAGGGGGAAATTCAGGATTTTTTTTTTTAATATTTCCTTGTAGAATTAAGAACTTAAAACTTATATACTATTAAAATATGAATTATTAGCTAAGATTTTATGCTATTCTAGTTGGTATAACATAAACAAAAAATAGTTTAATATAATTTTAAATATAAGACACTAAAACCTTGTGTCATGTGCAGTAAAGGATACCCATGGTGATAGTGTTAACAAGAGTCCTTTTTGTGATAGATATGGCAAATTTACATATGTTAACATATTGTTACATATATTTCTTTTGTTATACTCATATCTTCCTTTGATTTCTCATAGCTTGTAAATAAATTAACCATGACAGGTGCAAGCTGATAAGGTTCATGTGTAATCTAATACATAACTTGTAATTTGACAGTAAAACTAGATAATAACATATTTTTAGGAGCCTCATATAATATTTAAGATACTCTCTAATACTGAGAAAACAGTTCTTAATTTAAAAAAACAATTCTATCAAAGTTTGAGTAATGTAGAATGTTAAGCAACAAATTTTAAGATTGTAAGTACTTTAGTTGATGTTAAAATAAAACACTACTATGTTAAAAAAACCACATCCACTCAATAGTATACAAGATTTAGTGGTAGTATTAATTATTCCTGATGTTCAATTATGTTTATTTAGGATGCTACTTGTTGTTAATTTATGAAATTAAACCCTTATAAATGTATTTCAACCTGTTTGTAAGTTCAAATTTGTGTGTTTTATTTTTTGTGATGGAAGCATAAACATTCACTTAAATATCAGAATATTTTACCTGTGAACCTCTTTCACAGGTCTTGGTACCAGCACAGCAAAGGAAGCCAGAGAATATTTTGCTGACATGGCACGGCATCGAATCAAGTTTAAGTATGAAGGTTCTGATGATGATAGTGCTATCCAGCTGGTAGGTGCAGACATTTTGCAAGAACTGTTACTTATGAAATGGGAAGAGAAGACGATAGAATGTTATCAGAAATCTTACTTTCTCGTGCTATTAGAGTGAAGATAATAGGGATCTCAGTGAATTGCACAAAACCCTAATAGAAAGTTTGGGCAAAAAGCACCTTAAACATTTAAGATTCAATTCAAACAACACTTTAAAACCCTTACTATTGACTGCTAAGGCTTTACACATATAAAATTGCACAAAAAATGCATGCATGTAGATAAGTAATAATACCCAGGTGCAAACCTTCAGGGTCCGCTTTTGGGTGTATATGTGTTATAGAAAAAAATGTGCCCACCATAGCTCCAAGAGGAATGAACCTAGACACCTGAAATTTTGCACCCATACTGTGTGTGCATCTCTTTATGTTAAAAACCACATAGAAAAGAATTGTGACCGCCATAGCTCCAAGAGGAAAGAGATTAGATACCTGAGATTTTGCACCTATACTAAGTGGATCCTGAGGGTGTGCACTTGAGTATTATTGCTTATCTTATCCAAGTGCGTGCATTGGTACATCTTTTTAATGAGGTAAGCTAGTCCTTATATTACAAATAGAAATCACAGACAGACACACACCTGTGTGTTAGTGCACGTGCATGTCTGTGTATGTGTGATTGCCATAGCTCCAAGAGGAAAGAACCTAGAAACCTGAACTTTTGTACCCATACTAAGTGGACCCTGGAGATTTGCACCTGGGTATTATTACATATACTTCTTGTGCAGATCATTTTATGTGAAAAACCACATAGAAAAAAATGTTCCTCCATAGCTACAAGAAGAAAGAACCTAAAAACCTGAAATTGTGCACCCATAATAAGTGGACCCTGAGCATGTGCACCTGGGTATTATTACTTATATTATCCACATGCAGGTGCATTATTTTAATAAGGCAAGCTAGCAAAAAACCACATACAAAAGAAATGGTTCCTTATATAACAACATCTAATATATAGAAAAGCCAGTGTGTTCCAACAATGGCTTTTATGTTGGAATGCACTGTTAGCAACAAAAGTATAACCTAATATTGTTGTTAGTCTGTGTACTGAAAGTATAAAATGAAATGTATAAACTACGAAACTGGAAAATTATTTGTTGATATTTTTGTTTAAAGTCTCCATTGATTAAAGAGGTTTGTTTTTTGTTAAAAATGTTGGTAATATAACAGAAAATACTTTAATTCAGAAACGATTTAAGTTTAAGATCAAATGTATGGTGGCATCTATAATTATGCATAACATAGTCACCTAGAATATATATCAACCTAATAACTCGAGCAAAAATGTTAAACGTATGTACAACAAATTCTTTATGCTATAGATATTATAGACATATCATAAACACTATATATAATTCTCTTCTTCTTGTCAAAAGTTCACTTAGACCTATTCAATTGCTTTAGAATTCCAGTTGACAAGCAGAACTATTTTTCTCTATTTCTGTCGCACTAGTATTCTATGTATAATTCACTTCTAATTATAGCGTGAGTTACCACAGTCGTATACTGCTCTTCCAGTAATCGTCTGGTCCTCGTATGTTAGCTATTGTCTGTTCCTTTTATCAAAGTGCACTTGGGCTGGTTCAATTACTTTAGAACTCGCTTTGACGGATTATGCTATACTTATCTATTTTAAAACTGATAGTTTTTCTCTAACATATTAATAATTAGGCCTATATTAAACGTTAGGCCTTTCACTCCTATGGCAGTTAACTTTACATTTAACTTTTCTTTGGCCGAACTTCTACTTCCCATGACTACTTTCTCATCTGCTCTGTTTGTCTGCTGTTTCCAGTTGTCTCACTATTTATATATTTATCACTTGATCATCTGCTCACCTTCTAGAAATCTCTATATCCTTGATATCAATAAATGTTACACATCGTTCGATAGTCTCAACATTAAGGAATTATAAACACAATGTACAATGTTTACAGAGTTACGTAACTAAACTTGTCATAACATTTACTTTAAAATAATTGCTTTTAATTCCCTTGTTATGAAAAATTAAACAATCATGAAATATTCACTCACAAAATAAATAAATTAATACCTACACAAACCAGTATTTTTATATCATGACAGCTAGTAAACACAAGTTAGTGTGTGTGTATGGTCTCTGCTTGACTAGTGATTTTTAAACTTTTGTAACAGTTCAAAGATAGATGTTTAATATCTTTGTACATTATGGTTAGTAGGTGGGTCAATCATAAAATGGACTTGACTACCCGCAGAAAGTTGTTGTTGAAAATTATGTTTTGATACACTTTCATGGATGTTCTTCAGTTCATGGTGATTCAAAACATCATCTTCAACAAAGAAATCTTAAAGGAGGTTGTTCATTATAAATCCAATTTACCAAAAGTTTCATGTTTTTAGTGTATTTATTTACAGAAGCAATAAATGATAGACACAGCATTTTATCTTTTTGATAGCTTATTTTCCATTCCTTCAGGCTTTCAGTAAGAAGATGGTTGAACAGAGAAAGGAATGGCTTACCAATGGAATGGAAGAAAGGAAACACCGTCGGGAGTTGGGGCTGCCTGAGGTATGAATTGTTTAATTATGATAGTTTTTAGTGTTATCCTGAACTTTTCTTCAATTAGCTAAGTATAATTTGTATAAAAAGTAAAATATTAATAGACATCCCAGTTAAGTTAGATCTTTATCAATTTATTTTTTATGTTAGTTTAATAAGAAACTAAATCTGAAATTTATGAAGTTATTCCTTTGAAGAATTCATGAGCTAAAGTAAAAAAGAACATATAATAATATGCCAACCGTAGTATATCTGTCATATCCAGTCTGTGAGTCATCTACAAATGAGAATAAGGATAAGGATTAATAATACAGTGTTAATTATTATTAAGGGAATTTTACTTTACTCATCATTCAAAACATATGGCAAACCAGCAAGTATAGTCTTACTGTTCCTGGAGCAAGTCATGCAACCACAGTGTCAATGGGAGAAGGCTACATAAGTATTTCAAAAGAACCTATGAGTGAAAATATAAAAAAATGTCTAACAATATGTAAACCACACTAAATCTGTTATATCCGATGCTAAAAAGGCCTTTTGGCCAAGACCTGTGTTTATCTGTCAAAATAAACACATGAAAACTAACAAGTAAATATATGTTTTATGTTTCTATGCAGGAGAAAAAACATTATCAGTGTTTAAGTAAGCAAAGGAATTGAAGAGTTTTTTTGTTTTAGTGCTTCTGTATTAACTTTTTATTTTCAAAACTTTCAAATTTGGAAAAGTAATTCAGAGTAACTGTTTAACTTTATAGTGATGTTAATAATAAAGTAAGTTAAAATGATGATACAAGTGTTTCATTTGTTTCTTACTAGTTGTATGTTTATGGAAAAGCTACAAGCCACTTAACGTTCAATGACTTCATCAACAAAGAGCTTATTTTGTTTAGTAACATGGACAATGAACGATCTATTCCTTCCCTTGTTGATGGTAAGTTTTTAATAGGAATAGTTTACAAAAAACATTTTATTTAATATTAAAAGTATTTTTTGTACACCAGTAAATTATTCTTTCAGTGATCTTTTCAAAGCAGCTGTAATGAATAATATGCAGCTAACTTAAACTTTGTATATAAATGATGATTAATAACCCAGGCCTGCATACTTAAACTTCATAAAAGTTGTTTTGATTTTAATAACAGATCTTCTATAATACAACTATGCAGATTTCAAAAATAATATTCATTTTTTTCTGTCATGTAAGGGTTTTTTACAAATTGGGAAGAAAAAAAAACTCTTAATTAGATCAAATTATTATTTCATTTACCACAATGAGCATTTTCTATTATCATGTTTGTTAACAAAAATACAAACAAACAAGCATCCTCATTGATCCTGAATTTTGTGTGAAATCTACGTCTTTTAGTCTCAAAAATACATGTTGTGGTCTTTCTTTTTTATATATTGCATCTGGTTTCAATGACTAGCAGTAATCAGCCATCATGCTAATGTTCCACCTTCCCTGATGCCTCCTCTCCATTACCTTGATGTTGTGATGAAACCTTTCCCCTTGTTCTTCTCTGATGGCACCATGAACTGTCAAGATCATATTACAACTCAACTCTATGAATTTATCGAGCATGTTATTGACAATATTTTCGTAATTTGGGTCCTTGTTTTCCTAAACATTTGTCAACAACATCTTTAAAGGCAATCCACGCTTCTTTTTCAACTTTCCTCGTTGTCCTTTCGCTCTGTTCATCCGAAGTTAACTTCCTAATCAAAGGCCCAACAAAAATCTCTTCTTTAAGTTTTGCTTCTGAAAGAGCTGGGAATTGCCCACATAGATACTTGAAACAGTTGCTATTATTGTCTAAGGCCATTACAAATTGCTTCATCAAACTCAGTTTCATGTGAAGTGGAGGTAACAGGACTTTCTTTGTGTCAACCAAACTTTCATGTTCAATGTATTTCTATCCTGGTATCAGGCTGACTCTGCATGGCCATTGGTTCCTTATCCAGTGCTAAATTTGTGCTCTGCTATCCCATTCACACAAAAAACTTGGAAACTTTGTATAACCAGATTGTTGACCCAACAACATACAAAGGACTTTTAAGTCTCCACAAAGTAGCCAACCATGTTCTTTTATTTGACCTTATTAAGAAGAAGTTTGAGATTTTTGTACATTTCCTTCAAGTGAACTGAATGAGCAATAGGAACAGATGCATATATGTTACCATTGTGAAGGTGAACACCTTTTAGACTTCTTTTGAAATCAATGAACACTTGGTTCATAGACTGCAGCTCCTAGCATTGATATAAATTCAACAATATTGTTGCAATAAACCAGTGAACCTTCTTGCAAATGTATGGTATATACTCTTTCTTACAATTTCTGTACCAGTAAAATGATGTCCCTGGAGAAAGTAAGTTCTCAGCCCAAATTCTGGACCCAAAATCTCTGAAGAATCCTTTGGAAGACCCAGATCTCTCACCAAATCATTAAGTTCACCTTGTGTGAAAAGTTGTGGTTCACCAGATGTTTCAGGTTGAAAGCAATCCCTATCATCATTTCTAATGACATAAAATTCAGAATCAGATGAAACTGTATCAAGAGTCTATTGTGGAGTGGGTACAGATACTTCAGGTCCATGAGCAACAGGCATTATAGCAGATTGAAGGTTTGGATTTGAAATTTCCTTTTTATTTCGAGTGTTGTAGTCTTGCACTTTACATGAGCAAAAATAGCAATCATCTCTGTGGTTTCTAGGCTCACGTCAGACCATTGGAATTACAAAAAGCAAAGACTCTTATCTTTAGTCCATGATTTGTCTTTGTCCTCAAGTTTTATTCCAAAATACATGTAATACGCTTTTTTGTAATGTTTTGACTTTGTTTCTTTACAACAAACTTACCACAAATATAACAGAATATGTTGGGTCATTTACACAACATCTTGTTGCCTTAGCAATGAATAAATAATATTGAAAATAAAAAATAATATCAGAGTGCATGCACAAACATATTAGCAGTGTTTCTCGTGGGTTCTAAAATGATCGATAACACTCTCATGTTGCGATTAGACTAGAGAAATCTATAGCCAGTGGTTGTCAACATTTTAAGCATGATTAAATGTGACCCGATTTCAATGAAAATGATTCACTTATGTAAAAAGTACATATGACATTTTGTGACAAATCTGTACATGATGGGAAAATATGGATATCATTTTTGGATTCAGCGTACAGGAATTACTGTTGAATATGTAAGAATTTCAAGACAATAAAACCCTCCCAACTATGCTATCTATCAGCACAATACAGATGCAGGACATTTCTCTCTCTAACTTTAAAAATCTTTCAACAGCCAAACATGATACTGAACTTCTTAGAAACATTATACATTAAAACTCTCCTTCAGTCGTCAAATAATATACACTCTTCAAGCACAATGGTTGGGTTTTGAAAGGAAAGATATGTATGTGTGTGAGATATTCATATTCATTCACCTTATTTCTCATATAGGTTTGAAACCAGGACAGAGGAAGGTGATTTTCACTTGCTTCAAAAGGAATGATAAACGTGAAATTAAAGTTGCTCAATTCGCAGGATCTGTGGCAGAGCTTTCTGCTTATCATCATGGAGAGGTGAATTATCCTAACTTCTGTTTCTGCAGTTAGGAAATTTAATATACATATATTTATCATTACATTTCATTTTATTATGTAGGAAATTTACAATGAATTTATTAAGTTAGGAAATTTAATATATATATTTATAGTTACATTTCATTATAATTTAAAAAATTAAATTAAATTAAACAGTGTTTAATAAAAAGGACCTGTAGGTCAAAAATAAAAGTAGTCGGTTTGGTAAAAAATGTTTGAATAATAGAATTAATTCCGGCAATTATGAGTAGTTTTTAAATACTTGAAGTACTACCTGTTATCTCACATTTGTTAATTTTTTCATTTTGTACTTCTTGAGATGATCTTACCAAACACAAAAGGAAGATGATATATTTTTGTTTCACAACTATTAAACATGCAGCAATTTATTCCTTGTATTATGTAACATGAGATCATTTGTACAAGAATGACTTAATCTGAATATTTAACTAAGTGTTAGAGATAACAATTTTGCAAGAAATCGTGTATAGTTATTAGAGTAGCAAAATGTCACAGAATAACTTCCTTGGTGAATTTTAAAACCAAAATAGTCCAGATTTTTACATAAATCTGTATCTTATAGTGCTGTACTTTTAACTTTTTTCCATACAGGGTTGGCTGATGTGACCAACACTGTAACCCCAAAGTAACCATCAAAGTTCCTGTACTATAACTTTTAATATGTTTTGTGTATCTTTACATAACTTGACAAGCTTTCAGTAAATATTAGAAGTCTTTTGTACACAAAAAATCAGATTTTAATTAAGTATTTTTACTAAATATTTGCACATGAAAATATGAAGTCAGAGTGTTAGCTGCTCCTAGTGCAAAGTGATTTTCATGTTAAGATTAAAAATGCTTCATCTGAAAAAGCCCATATTTTATTTACATAACTTCTAAAGTCTTTTAGATGAATACCAAACTTTTTTTGTTAAGTGCAAGTATATTTTATCTGTTATTTACTCTACCTGAACTCTATATAGACTCAGTCGATTTAACCGACCTTAGGACTGCCATAAGAAATTATGAAATAAATCTGAGTTACCTTTTTTCTTTTTAGAATCACTGCTGTTGTAACAGAAAACAACAATTGTTTATCCTGAGTAATTTAAGGCTTGTAACAATCTACATCTGCTTATGCTTAATTTGATTGTTTTATTGCCCCTTGAACCATGTCTAACTAATAATCCCACCACACAATTTGTAAATCACTCAGCTTACATGTTATCTTATTAAATGACATAATGCAAGAGCTGCTCATGAGAATACCTCATGAAGAATTTTTATTAATATTATCTTTCATTATTTAACCTAATATGTTTCTAATTTTTACATTTTAATTTATAATGATAAATAAAAAAATATACATGGAAAAACAAGAAACATAGTACTTATGTTTGATCTTTTGTTGTTTTTGTTGTTTTTTTTTCTTACTGTCAATTGCCTATGAAATTTAAGCCTACGTTTTTGTAATGATTGTACTATACCAGTACATTAAATGATTTTTATTTACTTAAATAATGCACTTAAAAATGCAGAATAATAACATACCTAAAGCAAACAATGCCCTATAACTATTATAATTTAACTGGCTTTCTAACGATGACATAAGAGTCATAAATTATTTCCCAAAATACCTCTATCTGAACACCATGAGATAAACTGTCAAAGGGAAGATGAAATTGCCAACACTCTGTATTGAAAACAATATAGTATTGTATATCATTTGATACATTAAAATTTTGCCTTTCTATTGGTTATAAGTGATACAGTATAAAAAGTAGGAGAGAATTATTGGCAATTTATGAAAGAGAGGATGTAACAGATAGGTGTGGCAAGTTGTTCTGATTTTCTAGTTTATGATTCCATAAACGAATAAGATTGAAGGCTATAAAAATTAGACTTTGCCTTAGTAATATCTATATTATAATGAATAACTCATGTTAAATTCTATACTTCAGGGAGTGGTAATAAATAAATTAGAAAAAGGAGAAGAACTAGAGAACAAATATCATGATTCTCACAATAGGAGTGATTGAGAATTTTTAAAATATTTCCTTATAAAATTGAGAACTTAAAACTTTTATAATATTAAAATTTGATATAATAACTATGTTTTATGCCAAGTTTATTCGTATACATTGATAATATAGTAGTTTAATTAAATTTTGAATGTAACTCTATAAAGGTCATGACACATGTACTTTGACATATCTTTTGCAAGAGAATTAAAGGATGTAATCTTTATTCTTGTAACAACTACCCAATAACTTTTTGCGATTACACTTTTCACAGTTGGTTAATTAAAGCTGTTAAAAATCCTGGTTGAAAGTCAATTTTGTTACCTGTCATTACATAAATTGGAATTTTTTGGTATTTGTATAGTATTGAAACTTCTTTTATTATTTCAGAACTCTCTAATGGCAACCATTATCAACTTGGCACAAAACTTTGTTGGTAGCAACAACATCAACTTGTTGCAACCCATTGGACAGTTTGGCACTCGACTGCAGGGTGGAAAGGATTCTGCCAGCCCTCGATACATTTTTACGATGCTCAGGTGAATAACATTTGGAAAACTACATAATAAAGATCCTCTGTATTTTACGTTTATGAATAATAAAATTGTGTAGAGTGACATCTTGTAGCAGTAAGGTTTGATAGATACCAACTGTTCAGTATTAAGATCCTCCTCAAGTTCATTGTATAGCTTCCAAAATATATGGGTAAAAGTATTTCTATATGTATTAAAGTTTTTCATGGTGAGAAAACATTTAATATTTTGAACCAAGATCGATGAAAATGTAAAAAACAAAAAATACATTCATATTTGACGTATTAGGTGGTATTTTATATACCTTGTTTTTCTACCATTTATCCCCGAACATTTGTTTTTTATAAAAAGTTAGTATAATTTTTTTCTCTCATTTTTAATCTTATCCTTCCTAACTTATCAAGCAGAATAAAAATCATACTTTTAACCTGTCACTATTTACTAGCTATGCAGCTAAATTTTGATTTTTTTATGATATAAATATTAACATTTTTCCTTATAACCATTCAATGATTGTAATCATTGTAAAGAGAAGTGAAACTGTTAGTGTTTGGATGAAAGCAAAATATAATTTTTTGTCAATTGTTAAGGTGTTGTAAGTTTATTTTCATTTTATTACTGTTAATTATTTTCATACTACAAAATGCAAATGACTGACAAGATTGTTTATCCTGGTGAAAACATAAAAGTGTGTTTGCTTTTTTCATTGAAAATAATATTTTTTGTAAAACTTTAGTTCTTACAAATCTTACGTGAATTTGATTAAGGTTTAGTATACAAATGGTATTTACTGTGATGCTACTTATTTATTTATTATTTTTTTTTGCAGTCCTTTGGCAAAGCACATTTTTTCTTCTCTTGATGAGCCTCTTTTGAATCATCTCTATGAAGACAACCAGAAGATTGAACCTGAGTTTTATGTTCCCATAATCCCTATGATCTTGGTGAATGGAGCAGAAGGTATTGGAACAGGATGGAGCACTAAGATCCCAAACTATAATCCCAGAGAAATAGTAGAGAATCTCCGTAGAATGATTGTTGGAGAGGAACCAAAACTCATGGTATGTGCTGAGTTATATGAACTTGGATGTATGTTTCTGTAATACAATAATTGGAAGAAATCATGGACAGTGTATAGTAGGGCATATAAAATGATATATTTTAATGGTTAATTGCATTTCTTTTAAAGCATTCTAGTATTTGAGATTGTGCAAGATCTAGTGGGCATAAAGGGAAATGAATATGAATTGCTTCATGGTGAAAACATAGACATTTTGGTTCTGTATAGAATTTATGGTATATACTATGTGTACATCTCTATATGGAACTTTGAAGGTTAAATAATTAAGATTATACTATACATTAGTGTCTTGAATAGCATCTCTATCTTGATGTATAGATTTAGTACTACTTGCTATTTTTCCTGTTGACAAAAGTATATGAAAGCTATTGAACACAGTAAATACAAAACCTATTATTAGAGTTTAAAGAAATCAACTTCACATTAGCAAATGCAAGAGGCATCTGTTACTTAACTTTAGAAGTACTGATGGATTTTTAAACACATTTATCCAAGCTATTTTTGTACTGAATTTCTTGCCAATTACTGTTACCTCTTAAAAACATGAGCCACACAAAATGAATGTAAATAAATACTGCCTTTATTGAAATTAATCCCACTAATTATTGCTTTGGGTTTCCTGATGTATTTTTTAACACATTTATCTAAACTGATTTTACACCAAATTGTTTGTCTGTCCATTAATGTTATCTCCAGTAACATATGAGGAGCACAATAAAAATGTCAAAGAATACTGTAAATAAATAATGACCTATATCTCCAGAATGTATCTATTAGCTCTATATTTCACCATTACAGTTTTTTTTAAGAGCCATCATTATCCTGATAAAGCTGTTATAGCGAAATATTGAGCTAATAAAGATACATTTTGTAGGTATGGGTAGTTATTTTATTTACCTTGATAGAAATGTCTCATAATAAACTACATTTTGCATTAAAGAAAGTTCAGAATACTGTCTTAATCCTATTAATTATTGCTGTGAGTTTACTAAAAGAGGAGTGATTTCACCTGTTTCGTTGGTCAGTTCTTTATAGTGAGTGTTCTGAAAAGCAAAAACTTAAAATTACTCTATGTGATGGAATATGTGGACTCCAATCTGTAATGAATGGTACGTAAACAAATCAGATATTTAAAGGTTAATAGATATTTGTTTAAATAGTAATTGCTAGGCTATTCTTTGACTAACATCTTATATACCAGTGTCAAAACTATACTCTGTTTTCTAGCTTGTCAAGAAAATAGTAACCACTATTGAATGTGACACAAAATAAACAAACTATGTTCTAATGTTGTAATACACAAAATAAAATTTGTTATAGCAGTGAGTCAAGTGTGGCCTAGTAATTGGCATGCCAGGCTGTGAATCCAAGGGTCCTCAGTTTGTGTCCCATTGCCACAAAATTGCTCTCCTCTCCGTGGGGTCATAGGTGCATTATAAGAATGATGGGCAACTCACACTGTTTAATTACAGTAGTTGTTGAGTAACTGTGTCCTCTCTGTTTTATCAATTCAAAATTAAGGATTGTCACAGGTAGCCGTTGTGTAGCTCTGTACAGATATCCAAAAAACAACCAACCAATAGCCATTTCAGATCCTTCATATTTTGTGAGCTTCACCAAGAGGCATTCCATTTAATCCTATATGTGCCAGAATTTGGTATTTTGCCCGTTTTTTTTTAAGTTTTTTTTTATTAATAAGCATAACTTATAAACATCACTGCATATCTAACACAGACATTTTAAATACATGAAAATATCTATGATACCCTATTGAAACATAAATCTGATATTGTTGGTCAATAATACAATACAGAATATAATATAATCAAAACTGATATTTGAAAAGTTATTGTGCATGCCATGCATAATGGCTAAACTGGTAATGAGTGTTGATACTTATACCATAAGTAGGCCTAGTGATATGTATAATATGCCACCTTGTTGAAATGAATGGTGCAATAGAAAGTCATTTAAGGTATTCAAACTTGTGTAAAAAGATATTTTTTATCTCATGCTATCTTATACATAAAATATACTTATGATCTACATATAATAATATATCTTACTTAATAATATATCATAACTTACCTTTTGACCAATGGCAAAGTACAGTTCCAATGTTCATTGTTGGACTCTAGTTTCAGAACTAATTGTATATAAAAAATTAAATGCCAAGACAGTTGCTTCAGTAGAATAAATAAACATGTAGGGAAATTCATTAAGTATCTTTCCATGGCTTGTAAACAACAGACATAACAGCAAAAACTCCCGTACAATCTACAAACGTATCCAGTCAACTTGAAGTGTTATAACAACTTTTACATTCTTGTATACCTGTGTAAGGAAGGAAGCACTGTAAAAAAATAATCCAAGGTTTCAGATGATATATTTATGATTTGGACAACTTTAGAATCAAGAAAGTTATAACATGAAACATGCAGATAGTGCAATTTTGAAGTGCTTGATGTCACTAACTTCAAAAATTCACTGTTTTTAAATTATTTTAACTCAAAATAAGCTTCAGAGCTGTTATATATCTATGCATTCTTGGTTTTGTTTCATCTATTGACAAGTTTTCTCTACACAGGTGAAAAATATAATGATTTCCACCATCTGAATATAAATTTTATCAGGAATCCCAAAACTGACAATTAAGACTAGAGTTTCTTTTTTTTTCTAATTATTTAAATTATTTCATTCATTTGACATTATAATCACCACATGAATTAAGGATATACTTTGGGCCCTCGTGTTATGATTATGTTTTGTGGAGATACTGTTACAATATTAGGCTATTACAGTGTTTGTTGATAATGGTTAAGTGTTATTTAAATGTATGTGAAGTTTTCAGTGTACATATACATACATATGTGGATGCACACAATACACATACAATTTTCTCTGTTTGTACATGTACACAGATTTCTCTTTGTTTTAATCTATGTACATATGTAAATACATGCAGTATAACAAAATTTTTCTTTCTGTACATGTATACATATATGTACACAAGTTTTCTGTCTATACGTATAATGCTTGGAAACGACTTGAATGGGTAATGAAGAAAAGCTTTAATATAAGATTAACATAACAACAAATATACAAGGTTTTGTCATCATCAGGTACAAGTAGTTTACACTAACACAGATATATATATATATATAGAGTATTGAACAAAGAAGTCACATGACCGGATACTGTTACAAGACTTAGAAGAGGTATCTTGGCACCCTTGGGTTGTTTTGTTCACTTAAGATGGATTCCTTAAATTTTTCTTTTGTTTATGTTTGGTTCTTTGTTTAAAATTACTGTATTTTTAATAGATATACTATGGTTTTTTGAGTTGCAATGGTGGAAAACATGGGACGGTTTTTTATTGTGTTCTATGAATCTGGTTTCCAATTTTCTTCCCGTTTCTCCAATGTAGAATTCTGGGTAGTTATTGCATGTTATTTTGTAAATGATGTTGGTATTGTGTGATTCTAAATAATTTTTGTTTAATAACAATTTTGATTTAGGGCCAGGTTTTTGAGAGAATTTGACGTTGACAGTAATATTGCATTTAATGGCTAGTTTTGTCCAAGTGTGGGTAATTCTTGAGCTGGTTTCAGGAACAGAAGATAAACTGCAGTGTAATATTCTGTTGTTGGATTTGTTAGTATCAATTTTGTTCCTGAGTTGAGTTTAGTTGTGGGGAAATTTATTGGTGTGAATGAAGGAATGCTTTACGTGGTTGATTTCTTCATTTATGTAGTCATTTGAACAGAGTCTTGTGGCTGTGTTTATGAGGTTCTTAAGTGTATTGATTTTTTTGTGTGGTGTCATGAGCAGAATTCCAGGGGATTATACGTATATATATGTGTGTGTGGATAAATGCATTATATATACAATTTTCTGTGTTTGTCTGTAGAAGTAAGTACATGTAGATACATAGAATACATGTACAATTTTCTCTCTGTAAATACTTATGTACTTTATAGAAAACAACAGTTTATCAAGTTATTTTCAGTGAACGGTGTAATATGCTGGTATTTCAACATTTGTTTTAGCAAAGCTTATTGTCATGAGGAATGTGAGGTAGTTCGTTGTGTACAGTTTTAATTTCTTTGTATGTGGAGAACTGATTATCTTTTAGTAGCATTTGGATAAGTTTTTGTATGTGGAGAACTGATTATCTTCTAGTAGCATTTGGATAAGTTTTTGTATGTGGAGAACTGATTATCTTCTAGTAGCATTTGGATAAGTTTTTAATCCAAATGCTACTAGAAGATAATCAATTCTCCACATAACGTTTTTGTATGAGGAGAACTGATTATCTTCTTGTAGCATTTGGATAAGTTTTTGTGTCAACATATATACAGCAGTAGTTTTAGTGAGAATTCGATATTAAAATATTGTTGCATACATAAAGATTTTGTTGACTATTTTCTCTGTGTCTCATTGTGAAAAGGAAAACAAGTTTATATGAAGAATTTTTGTATTTTCTCCTGAACAGAAACCATGGTTCAAAAATTTCCGTGGCTCAATAGAACAGTTAGACAGCCAGCGTTTTGTAATAAGTGGTGAGGTAGCTATCTTGGGAACAAACAAGTTGGAGATAACAGAGTTACCAGTTCGTACGTGGACTCAGTCTTACAAAGAACAAGTTCTGGAGCCAATGGTTCACGGTACAGAGAAGACAAAGCCCATAATAATGTATGTAGAAATAAATTACTGAACTGTTGGTAAATTGAATTTATAATGGACAACATGCTGGATGGTTACTTTCATCATTGGAGAAATGTTTTGATACATACATGGCTCTTCTTCATTTGTTGTTTAATCAAGACTTGATAAAACTTATGTACTTTATGGATTGAAATCTTCAAACACATTGTCCATTGTAAATCGATTTTAATAACTGTTCTACTTGCTAATCATGACCTTCAAAGAATTTAACTTTCCTGGCTGATAATGTGAAAGAGAAAAACTTATGTTTTCATTTACATTCTAAATTGTATTTGTTTCACATGTTGTAATAATGTAATAATAAATCTGTGGGCCACTTATTTAAAGCACTGTTCTCAGAATGAGTTAGCTTTACATGGAATTCAGTAAATCAAAACCTGATCTTTATATTGGTTATCAAGTGTTAGAGAGAATTATTAACACTAGCAGAAATACCCACCCTCCGGGCAGGTATAACTGCTTGTTCCTGTGGAAAGCTGTTGGGCCTGCGGCCTTTTCTGGAATTGTCTGACAGTTCTACAACAAAAAATTTACATTCAATAATGTTCACCATAGGATAAATAGGATTTATTGAAATTTTAGTTTAGAAATGAGCTATAATCACAGCATTACATGACAGAATAGATTTTATTGAAGTATTTCTTTGTAGATGCAGTTATCAATGAACGTGCCTTGCTTTTCTTTTTGTAACACGCATTAGTTTTCACTAAAAAAAAACAAATAATTTTTTAAGTTTGTTTTTTGATTGTTTTATATTTGAAACTTACTCCTTTTTTGTAATTTTTATTAGTTAAATCTGAAACTTACTCCTTTTTTGTAAATTTTATTAGTTAAATCTGTAACTTACTCCTTTTTTGTAAATTTTGTTAGTTAAATCTGAAACTTACTCCTTATTGTTTGTAATTTTTATTGCTTAAATCTGAAACTTACTCCTTTTGGTTTGTAATCTTTATTAGTTAAATCTGAAACATTTAATTTTTTTGGAAATTTCAATTGTATTATTTATTGCTCAACTATAAAAATACTACCTAGTTATAAAAGCGTTACCCAGTTATGATTGGTGATGATCAGTGCTGTAGTTTCTGAGATCCAGGTTTTGGACGTATACATCAGAAGCTCCATTATAATAAGATTTTGTGAAAGATAGGATTTATATCTTTGTACAAAAAAAATTGGGGGCTATGAGATAAGGCTATGCATTAGTAATATCAACACTATAAATGTATAATTTATTATAAATTCAGGACATCATATTGGGGTAATTAGAAAATTGAAAATGGGCATTTCAGAGTAAAGAAGTGTCACATGATACAGACAAGTGAAGATTTTTATTTAAATATTTCCTTTTGAAATTAAGAAATTGAAACTTACACAATACTAAAATTTGATTTATTTATTAACTGTTTTTATGTCAACTTTATTGACTGGTAGTAAATTAGTTTAGATTTTGAATGTAACTAAAAAAATCATGATATACAATTGGACATAATCGTGTCCAAAGGGTTAATATTTGACTGCCTTTGTACTATCTTTTCTTTGTAAACAAAAAAAAATAGCTGCTGTAGATGGCATTAAGAAAAGATTTACTGCTGCTGAATGGCTGGGATTGACCAGCTATGGCAGGCTTCTATGTTTCCTCTTATGATTTGTATATGTAATAGGTCTCTTTACATGTTTCAAAGTAATTTTATATATCTGTATTTATGGCAACTACTTTGCATGTGTTGACAAGATAAGTAACAAATATCACTGACTGTTTAATAAACTGTACTGATTGTTAAGAATTTTACATGTCTGTTATTAACATATGACATGCTTTTTACAAATTATGTATTCTTTTTTTATTGTATTGCTAAGTTTAAGATTACCTCATGTTAAGTTAGGCCTTGGAGACTTATCCTAAAACCACAAAGAAAATTAATATGTTTATAAAAATTGTAGAGACAAATATTTTTATATTCTTTTGATAAGCTAGTGTTAAGGTATGAAGACAGATATGTGATGATATCATTAAACATAAACTTAAAGATAATGACAAAAGCTGGGGCAATGAGATTTTGACACTCCATGGTTAACTAGTACAATTAAATGGCATACCAATTTGCTAATAATTATCTGTTCATATCAAATATATTTAAATCAAGCTTTCTGCTTTCAAGTAAGCTATAAAAAACTAATTTTAAAAGTTAGATTGAGTATTTAAACTTAAATAAAATAAATTACAAAAACTAGTATTTTCAAAAACTATTACTCTGCTCTTATTTGTTCCTGTCAAAGTCACAGAGAAAAATATATCTTGAAACCTATCATAATTGATTACAAAAGCCAAACTGAAATGTTTGTCTTTTATATAATAGTGCCATTTTTTATGGGCAAGATGAGTTTCTGTTACAGAACATTATACTGTTTACTAGCTATTTTGGCATCATTGGCATGTTTGATAGTTTTTTTTTGGCAAAATGTGTCAAGTTTTTTAGTACTCTTGTCCACAGATAATTAAAAAACTGCATGTTGTTGTTTAAATATTAACATCATTTTTAATTATCCAATAAATATGTACTATAGTCACATGTAATTAGAATTTATAGTTTCTACATTATAGAAGTTCCTCTAGTTCTTGAAAGTAGTGTTTCATCTGTTTAGAGATTACAAGGAGTATCACACTGACACCACTGTAAAGTTTCTGATAACGATAAATGAGGACAAACTTGCTGAACTTGAACACCAAGGTCTACACAAAGTCTTTAAGCTTCAGTCCACTGTAAATACAACATCAATGGTATGAAAGAGCTTTTATTTTTGTATTCATTCTTTCAGATATGTTAGTGCAATTATAAATTTAATCTTTCAAGCGTTAATGCCATTTTTAAAAAAAAAGGTAGTTTGAATTCATGTCTTGATTACTCCGAGGCTAGAAACCAGATTATTTTGTAGTTTAAAAGAATCTCATTAGCAGATAAGTGAAATAAAGTTGAGCAGCCAACACTTGATGTAGAATTCTTTTTTGATGAAATCTCTCATTTTTTTGATTTGGTATAATCATTGTACATGTAAATTTTAGAAAATGTTTTTTTTAGGGAGTAAAATTCAAAGGCTATATATTACTTAAAGGTTTCCTTTAGAATTTTGTATAAGGATGACCATCTTTTATTGAATTAACCTTGGGATGTGGGTTGAAGTAAGAAGTTTTTATCTTGAGTTATTGTTAAATGACGTAAACCTGGGATATGAGTTGAAGTAGAGAGCTCTTACACCCTAGTTTTAATAACATGTTACAGATACAGAGTGAAATTACTGATATTTTTAACTTACTACACACAGTGGTTTCATATAAGGGACCAAGGGTTACGGTGACTTCTCAAACTGTAAAATAATGTTATGTTTATGGAAAATTTAGGCAATAATTAGTACTAAATACAAAACTCATTTTCTCTGTTTTTCTGCACTGTATAGGTACTGTTTGATCATACCGGTGTTCTTAGGAAATACGAATCTCCTCAAGAGATTCTGACAGAGTTTTTTACTGTTCGACTTGAGTATTATGCAAAACGAAAGGCATACCTTGAGGGTATGTTTGGTGCAGAAACAAATAAGCTTGAAAATCAAGCTCGGTTCATCCTGGAGAAGATTGAAGGAAAAGTTGTTGTAGGTAAGTTGTGAAAAGAAAATCATGGATGCTGTGGTAAACTTGTCATACCATTGAATGGCTTACAGGGACTTGAAATTCATTGAAAATCTGGGATCTTTCTCTAAAAAATATATAAGAAGCTTAATATTGTATAATCTTATTTGATAAAGTAAGTGAGAAGAATAAATTACTAGCATCAATACTACATGCACTTCAAAACCTATATAAATTTAGGTTTGAAAGTTTTAACAATATTTTTTACAACACAAATTTGGGTAAAGATAGTTAGGGTTAGCAAATACTTAGGTTTAAAAATTGCACAATAATGTTCAATCATAAATCATCATCAGTTATATGCTCTTTAGACCACACCAAAAAAAACTTGTTTTTGTTTTATAATATGTGGCTACCTCCAATTGACACACCCTGAACTCTTAGATAATCCTCTAAGTAGAAGTTTTAATGACTTGTAAATTGTTTGTATGAAAAATGTGATTCTCAAGTATTAATTGAAAAAATTTGCTATGATTGTATAATGTATATTGTTACAGTCTTTGTTTTTTTCAACAATAATTTGTGTTTGTGTATATTTTGACTTTATTTCCAATGAATTACAACATACAGCTCGTGCACATGTTTAGAAATCAAGCTAAAACTAATGTGACTGTCAACAAAAATGTTCATCTGCCTAGAATAGTAACCCTATTTACCCCTGTTTCAAGCATTAAAGCTACAAAGCAAAATTAATGTAATTCAAAAATCCATTAGCTAAGCTTATTGTTGAGATAATCTGCACAAAATGGGGAATATTAAATATATTGAAACTTACTACAGTTCAGAAAAATGGCAAGAATTTGTTTAAGCTTAACTTTCTATACTGTATATCACTGGATCATTAATGACATAACTGTGACTAGATTGAGACACGTTCTGTGAATGGTAAAATTTTCAGTATTCACGAAAAAACTTTCTTTCTCAAGAAAACAAGAAAAAGGTAGACTTGATACGCACACTTGTGGAGCGTGGATATGACTCTGATCCTGTAAAAGCATGGAAGAAAGCTGCTTTGAAACAACAGTTAGAGGTACAGGTTATCACATATTTTAACAGTCATTTACAAAACTGTTTTTTTTCAAGCAATATATATATTGAAAATTGTATTGTCAGCATTTTCATTTTTACATCATTTTTATTGGAGTTGTTCATAGTAATAATTTATGTAACTTTTTTAAGTTTTAGTGTGACCATCCAAAGGTATTGCTAGCTCAATACTAATAAAATTAGGGCTCTAGTATGTTGTAATACCTAGTGTATCGGACTGTAGATCTAAGAGTCTCAAGTATGAGACATACTGCTGTCAAACACACTTTGCATTTTTAGCTTTTTGTGCATTATAAGAGTGATAGTCAATCTATTTGATTGATAGATACTTGAAGTAGTGAGTGCTACCAACTGATTGACTCCCATCTGATTTAGCTGAAAGTTTGCGTTAAATAATTGTTAAAGGTCAGTTTAGTGTTGGCCTGAATATAAATAATTTTTTTATGCAGCCTATTTTTATTTCACTCCAATTTCTAAGTTTATACTTATTTTGTGTTATTGGTTTTATGTGACTTTTTTGCAGTTAAATAAGTTTATTTTATTATTAATCCAATTGCTTGTTTTTATGTAAGAATAATTCTACATATTTTTGAAGTTCATATTACAATGATTTTTCCAAATGTTTTTAATTATTCTTTCTTGACTAAAGTAAAATTACTATACAGATACAAGTATTATGCAGTAAAATTTTCATTGAAACCAATAAATTCACAATAATGTACTGTTGCAGAAGTAACTTGCATTTTGCTAAAGCAAACAAAAAATTTGAACTCACTGCTTGACTAAAATGGTTCTAGAAAATCCATGTAGTGAGGCTTAGAACATTTGATCTAATATATATGCTAAAATGGTTCCAGTTCATTCTTGCAGTGAGGATTAAGACATTCAATCCTCATATCTTGGTTAAAATGGTAGTGAGACTTAAAACATTCAATACTCATAGCCAGGTTAAAATGGTCCTAGTTAACCCATGTATTGAGATTTTAGGAATTCAATCTTCAAATCTTGGTTAAAATAATTAAACCTGTATAGTGAGGCTTAAAACATTTGATTCTCATAGTTTGATTAAAATAGTTCTAGTAAATCCATGAAATGAGGTATAGGATATTCAATCCTCATAGCTTGGTTAAAATGATTAAACCT
>NW_013665756.1:703058-710265 GCF_000517525.1 Limulus polyphemus
TGATTAAACCCAGTATAGTGAGGCTTAAAACATTCGATTCTCATAGTTTGATTAAAATAGTTCTAGTAAATCCATGAAATGAGGCATAGGATATTCAATCCTCATAGCTTGGTTAAAATGATTAAACCCTAGTTTTAATAAACTTGTGTATTGAGGCTCAAGACAATCGATCCTCATAGCTAAGTTAAAGTGGTCCTAGTAAACCCATATGGTTAGGCTTGAGGCATTCAATCTTCATATGTTGGTTAAAGTTGTTCTAGTAAACCCATGTAATGAGGCTTAGGACCTTTTTTGATCCTCATGGCTTAGTTAAAATGGTTATATTAAATTCATTTAGTGAGACTTAGAATATTCCATCCTCATAGCTTGATTAAAATGGTCATATAAATTCATGTAGTGATGCTTAGGACATCAGAGCATGATAGCTTGATTAGAATCCTAATCAACC
The DNA here is from genome assembly GCF_000517525.1 of Limulus polyphemus. Classification (NCBI taxonomy): domain Eukaryota; kingdom Metazoa; phylum Arthropoda; class Merostomata; order Xiphosura; family Limulidae; genus Limulus; species Limulus polyphemus. The sequence goes on from NW_013665756.1 coordinate 703,507, forward strand.
CATATAGTAAAGCTTAAGGCATTAAATCCTGACAGTTTAGTAGTCTGGTCTAACTCTGTGTACTATTTACCATAAATGTTCTGTTTTATATGTAAAATTAGATAATTATTTTATTATAAATGTAAGATTCTTTTGTGTTTGTAAACATCTGTTTGGTGGTTTAGCATGTTACATTCTCTTATTTAAATACAAAATAATTGTTGGGCAGTGCTTTCATATTTACAGTGAATGCTATTTATAAGCATTTTAATTTATGGCTGTATCTTTTCTTTTGAACAAACCAGAAGGAGGGGACAATGATGGTAAGATTAAAATTAATATTTTATATGACATTTTGGAATAAACCATAAGGAGGAGTCATTGATGACAAGATTCATATTTTATTTTGTGTTTTTTCCTTATTATTTTCAACAGGCCAGATGGCGTAACAGTGATATTGCACAAACATTCAGTTTTTATGTACAAGAAATCAAAGAAATTTGACATCTTTCACACTGCTTGTTTTAATAGACATGACAATGGATTTAAAGATTATGTTTTTCAGAGACATGTTTTTTTAATTTCTGTTCAATACAGAGTTTTAACTATCCTAGTGTTTTTATAGTGTTATAAAAATAGTATTCTATTGTTAAATTTATTTATTTTGATTGTAAAGTAGAACACAGAAATAAAATGCTACTATAGAACATAATGTTTTGAAATTTATTGATATGTTGTTTATTTTGTGAAACAGGATGAATCTGAGAGCAGTGATGATGAAGAAGGAGAAGCTGCAGGTCCAGATTTTGATTATCTTCTTGGTATGAACATGTGGAGTCTCACAAAAGAAAAAAAAGATGAATTGTTGAAAAAGAGGGATGAAAAGGTTCACAGTGTTTTATGTATTGTGTCTAGAGTTTTTTATTTGATTTCAGATTATATAACTTTTCTTTCTTGTGAATACATTTCCAAGTATTTAGTAATAGGCTTGAGAAACTAAAAATGCTAACTAAAAGTTATATGTATGCCATTCTGAGGAGTTTTCTATACTATCTGTAACTTTCTTCCATTCTAAACATGTAACTATATTATCTTAACCAAACTGGGCAAATAACTGTAATATCTGAACCTTGCTTTCAGTATGAACAAGTAACTGTTGTATCTGAACTTTGTTCCATTCTGAGCAAGTAATTGTGATGCCTGACTGAACCTTGCGTACTTTCTGAACAAATACCTGTAGTATTTGAAACTTGCTTCTAGTCTGAACAAGCAATTGTAATATTCAAACCTTGCTTTTAGTCTGTGCAAGTAACTGTAAAATCTGAACCTTGCTTCTAGTCTGAAGAAGCAACTGCAATATTCAAACCTTGCTTCTAGTCTGAAGAAGCAACTGTAATATTCAAACCTTGCTTCTAGTCTGAAGAAGCAACTGTAATATTAAAACCTTGCTTTAAGTCTAAACAAGTTATTTAGTATCTGAACCATGCTTGGAGAAATGTATGTGAGATGATATAAATGATTTTTTTCTGATTTGTTACCTTATTGACTGGTTAAAAGCTGTTACATGAATTACTAACTAGAACTACATTATTATTGAAATAAAATTCTGTAGCACCTAGAGTTTTATTAATTCAGAAGTAAAGATAATGTCTCAATATGGTTTAAGTTTAGACAGTTTTGTTTTCCCATTGAGACAAGATAATAAACAAATAATCCCTGTAAGTAATCTAGAGCAAACAAGATGGAAAAGCCTTTGAATATGTGAAAGTTTCTCATGTATAAGTTAACTTTTATATTTTTTGAAATATTCTATATACACACACACTATCATGTTCACTTACCTCGTGATACCAGCAACGATAAGCACATAAAAAATTAAGAATAACAACAACAAAAAATTGGTTTTATTTAGATAGTTTCTTTTATTCTTATGTAACAAAGGCAGTTATTTTACTGTTGGAAGTTTCTCTATTTAAATATTATATTTACCTTCAAAATGTATTAATGGGGTAAAGCAGTGCTTTTAACTGAAGTAATGATTTGAACATTATATACCATATGGCATTTTAGTTTGTCTAGCTATTTGTATGCATATATAAAACATATTTCCAGCCAGAAAAGTCTTTGAGTAGCAAGAAAAACTTTTCAGTCATAATTTTATTCAATTTTATAAAATATAAAAACTGTATTTCATTTTTTAGAGGAAAGAGTTAGAAGATCTCAAACAAAAGTCTCCTGCAGACTTGTGGCAAAGTGATCTTCAGAGCTTCATGGAGGAACTAGATGTGAATATATTTTTACTTTTAAAAGCACATGTTGTGTGAAAAATCATGTTATGTGTCAGAATTATCTTAAGTATAGCAAATAAATTTAATGGTAGTACTGATTTATAGAATGTGTGTGTGTTTTTTCATAGCAGAACAGTTTGACTGAGTAAAGTTAATTTGAGAAAATACTTTATTTGATTACTGTGATCCTTACTGATGAATAACAATTTAAGATTTTCTATTGTTTTTTTTATATAAAAGTGTTATCAGTTTAACTACTATAATTTTTTAGCAAGACACGTATTCTGTATTGTGGTTGTGTAATATTGTGGGAGAAATTACTGAAGAGTCCTAATTTCATGAGTAGAAAGTGGAGAAGAAAGAAAAAGAAGATGAAGAAGCTGGAATTTCAGGCAATGTGATGAAAGCAGCCCATAAACAAGGTGGTGGAAAGTCCCGTCCAAAGAAGATGGCATTAGAAGAGACAAAACCATCTCCAATGAGCCAGCGAATAATTCCTCATATTGATCCAGAACTTCGCAAAAAAGTCGAGAAACCGGCTGGAGGAGCTGGAGAAGTAAAAAAAAGAGGGAGAATGGTAATATTGACAAAATGTATAATCTGTATATTTTATTTCTATTAAATGTCAGATTACTGGTAGCACAGCCTCAAGATTGTATACAACAGTTGTGTTTTATTGTATCAGTGAACTACTTAGTAATGGATTTAGTATATCATAAGCAGATTCATAATCAATTGTGAATAGATATACTAGCAGTATTTTCTTTTTAATTATTTTGTATTTCTGAACTAGAAATTATTTTTTCCTGTTCTTTGTATTTTAACTTGCAGTTCCTGGAATCTTAAAATTTTTCCTACTAAATAAGCATTATTATACAAGACAAGATTGCCTATTCTAAACACACTTATAGTATTTTTTCAATCCCAACCTGAGAAGTGGTCTTTTATTATCTTGGGGTGGGGTTAGAAGAAATACTTTTCAAAAAATCACAAGACAGGATGTGGAGTACGTGAATGTTTGATTTTCAGTTAACATTGAATCCAATGAGAGGAACATTTAAAGATTACATTAATATTTAGTAGTGTTTTTGTTTTAAATCTCTTTCCAACATTCTTTTTTCTACTGTGATGTTATTACTTTGTGTCTTATTATTTGAAGAAGTGGATAGAGTGAGATTTAAGGGATTTACTTAGGTTTAAGATATGTGTAATTGAACATAGACATTTTAACTTATATTAACCATTATAAATTATGCTGTTGTTTATTAAGCACGGACATATTATATAATTGAGAAAAGGTTTTGCATCTTTTATTACTTTATACCTTGATCTCAGTGCTAAAATATAAGTAGGTCAAATAGTGACTATTGGATTTTTGGTGGCTATGTAATTCTTTTATGGTGCAAAATAAACACCAGACAAACATGTTTATTTATTTACTTACAAATAAGATTAAAATTCTTAACTAGTAAACATGAATGAATATATTACTTTTTCTGATTTCCTTAGCATTTTTCTCGTATTTTTTTCTCTGGACATCAGTCTTTTTTTAAGTATTTGTTGTTACTCAGCTAGTACAGATTGAATACTGTCAGTAGTGTCATGGTCTATCTTTCTGAATACACACAAGTCTTATACTTACAGTAAATGAAAACTGAAAGACCAGATAAAAAAAATTTGTAAGCAATTACAAAAGTCAGTTTCCACACATGACAACTAACACATGACAAGATTCGAGCTTTATATGTTACATATTTATGTAACTAAAGAATATAATATATATCGTGTAATGTCTTTCTCTTGTTCTTGTTTTGTTTTTAAATATAGTTCTGGCTAGTGTGAATTCCATACGTACTTTCCTAGGCTAGTACATTTTTGCTTGCTTCAAATGTATGTGAAATCCAACTCTGTTGTCATTCATACTTTTGTAAGATTGGTGGTCTGGTTATCAACAATATGCTGTTCCATTGTAAGCTGATATACAACACATGGGTTACTCAGTTACTTACTTTTAACTTAAAATGTCCAATTATTGAATTTCATATTTTTCACCCTTTCTAATCTGTGTAATTATTTTTAGCTGAAATTAGAATAGTCATTTTTTAGTGCAAAGTTTTATTGATATGAGATGAAACAACTGTGTTTGGATAAAATGGATTGGAACTGTGTAACCTTTTTCCTAGGTTTGACAGACAAGAACAGGGGTTTAAGATGTCAGGCCATTGTGTGGTTGTCTTGATTTTGTCACATGTAGATTGGTTAACCTTTCCAGAGATGTCATATATACTGTCCTAAATCGTTATTTTTAGTTTTGTAATATTTAATGGGCAAAAATAATTGTACTAGTTCAATATCAGTTTGGGCTAGTGCATTTCTCATGCCTACTGGTCTGGGGCTAACACATCAAAAATAAAAAAGTTTACATCTAACTTTCTTTGAGTAATTGTATCAGTTTGAGTTAGGAACTTCACACATAATGTAATAGATTTATGGTAACCTATTGATTGAGTGGAAGTTTGTGCTTCCTGAACTTTTCAAGTTAATGTTGCCAGAATTCTGGTAATATTGTTTAGATTTACCATTTCTTTATGTTAGAACTTCAGAGTATTATCCGATGTGTACAAGTAAAAACCAAAGTTAATATTTTACACAAAATTGTCTTTATCCTTTTAATGCAATAGCATTTAATGGAATAGTTAAAAAGTTTTAAATTAAAATAAGGTTCTAACATTTATTATAATGCAGTACTAGAGTTTCATATGAATGAAACAGCAGATTGAAGTTCATGCTTATAAAAACATTTAACATCAAATATGTATAGAAGAAAGAAGCTGATGGAGAATTTAATAAAGAAGAAGATGATGAGCCAATGCCTCTTGCTGAAAGAATTGGCAATTCTCCTGAGAAATATGAACAAGCAAAGGCAAAGAAAAGTAAGAAATTATAATTTTTATTATTGTTTGAGGAGCAATTTTTGGCTCCATATTTAATAGCATCCGCCATGACTCCAAATGTCATAAAATCTAATATATTTTTGGTGTCATGTGGTATTAAATTTACACAATTTGTGAAATGCTAATCTAAACTGGCATATCCTTATAAAGTAACAAATGACTGAATTATCTCTGTTATCATGTTAAATATATTGCAGTCTTTTATTGATATTTTTTCCTGATGGACTACCAAGTAAAGGTACCCATAGAAGTAATAAAGAAAACAATTATTTTTTCAAAAGATATTATGAAGAACAACAATAAAATGGTTAAGTTAATATATCACAGTCCTGTCTAAAATTTAATCTTGCCTTGTACTAAGAAGAGTGTCACAGTAACTTGTTCATAAAATCTATTCACATGTACATTGTTATGCAGCTAATATTCACTTATTGAAGACTAACTATTAATAAATATGTCCATGTAAAAAAAAAATAGAGAAAATATGAAAAAACCTCCCTGTAAAACGTTTATTTTTTTCACAAAACAGATAATTATTGCTGCAAACATTTTAATACTATAGGCATGATATTACCATAATTATCCAATACAGATCTGTAGAAATATAATGATTTTGCAGCATTTTTGTTGTAGTTGAAAACTTTATCAGCATTATCAGAACTTACAGTAAAAGTTTTTGTTATCACACACAAAGTTGTGAATTTCTTTGTGGAAGTTTTACAGGTTGGTGTAGAAATTCACATTTATTAGTAGTATTTTGGTTTGATAAACCATGCTTGCTCTATATCTTTAGAAATAGAGCCTTTATTTTTTGCAGTTTGGAAGGGCCTGTAACAAGGAAATTGTTATTAAACAGTCATGTTTATTATATAAAATTTTACATAAATTGTTATTAAACAGTCATGTTTGTAATATAACATTTTTACATAAATTGTTATTAAACAGTCATGTTTTTAATATAACATTTTACATAAATTGTTATCAAACAATCATGTTTGTAATACAACATTTTTACAAATAATGAAAATATTGTATAATTTATGCCTGTATAGCATTAAAGCAGCAAATTAAACCTAGCCCAAAGAAGTCACTCTCATCTAAAAAGAAAGGACCAAAAAGAAACCCATGGTCAGCTTCAGAATCTGAACCTAGCTCATCTGAAGAATCAGATGTAGAAGCTAGTGACTATATACCACCAGAGAAGAGAACCACTGCTCCAAGACGAGCTGCAGGTTTGTAGCATAATAGATCTGTATATATTAATTAACATAAACCACTACTCTGATACCAGCTGCAGGTTTGTAGTATGGTAGATCTCTATATATATTAATTAATATAAACTACTACTCTGATACCAGCTGCAGGTTTGTAGTACAATAGATCTGTGTATATTAATTAATATAAACCACTACTCTGATACCAGCTGGAAGTTTGTAGTAGGATAGATCTGTATATATTAATTAATATAAACTACTACTCTGATACCAGCTGCAGGTTTGTAGTACAATAGATCTGTGTATATTAATTAATATAAACCA
>NW_013665756.1:710980-718439 GCF_000517525.1 Limulus polyphemus
CTATGTAATAGATTTGTCACTACTGGTGTTAAAGTTGTAAACCACTGCACCAGGATGAACTGCAAGTTTGTTATATAATAGATCTGTCACTACTAGAATTAACTTGATAAACCACTGCACCAGTATGGACTACAGGTTTGCTGTGTAATAGATTTGTCACTACTGGTGTTAAAGTTGTAAACCACTGCACCAGAATGAACTACAAGTTTGTTATAAAATAGAGCTGTCAGCACTAGAGTTAAAGGTGTAAACTATCCCATAGGATGAATAATAAAAACACTGGAATTGGAAAGTTTGGTAAATCAACTTAAGAAAACCTAGCCCTTTGATAGGTCTGTGTACCTGTTAAAATCTAGGGTTTTATCAGATTATGTTTTTATGTGATTTATTATCTTATATGCATGTATGTGTGTGTATATATATATATATATATATATATAAGTGTAGTTAAACTCCACACTTGTGTGATTATCTAGTACCTTACAAATATCTTAATACCTTTCAGTGACTGAGCAGTAAGCCTAAGAGCTTATGATGTTTAATTTTTTTTATTATTATGTTTGAGTTCTAGAATGATCAGTATGACTCTCACGTCACGATTGGTCTATAGAAATCTATAGCCAGTGGTTGTCAACATTTTATGCATAACAAAATGTTACCTGATTTCAATGTAAATGATTCACTTATGTAAAAGTACATATGACATTTTGTGAAAAATCTGTACATGATGGAGAAAAATGAATATCATTTTTGGATTCAGTATACAGGAATTACTATAGAACACGTAAAGATTTCAAGACGATAAAACCATCACAGGCCTGTGTTATCTGTGTCATAAACTTACATGTTAAAGTCATGACAAGAAGCAAGTGTATCCCCTCTTCTCTCATTTAGTTACCATCCCTCAAGAAGTATGAAATTTAATGTAAATTACTCATTATAATGTGGTCATTGCTTAAACAAAGCATAATTTTTATAGCCTTCAATCTTATTTGGTTTCAGAGCCATCAAATAGAAAATCAGATCCTACTTGTCACACCCACTTTTCACATCCTCTCTTTCACAAATTGCCAATAGTTCTCTCTGACTTTTAATACTATGTAATTTATAACCAATAGAGAACCAAATTGTTAATCTAGCAAATGACATTTTATACTTCTGTACAGAGAATTGTCTATTTAGCTTCCAGTTCCAATTTTATCCCCACAGGAAACACGTTGATCAGCTTAGCTGAATTTTTAACGCCTCTTATCGAATAGTTAGAAAGCCAGAAATATTATGCTAGTTATGTGACATTGTGTGCTTTTTGCATGTTATTATTGTGTGTTCCTTTGCGCATTATTTAATTCAATAAAAAATTATTTAGTGCTGTAATACCATTGGTATAAAAAAAGTAGGGTTAAGTGTCATTGACAGTTAACAGCAAAAAAAAAAAAACCCAGGTATTTCATTTCTTATTTTTCATGTGTATTCTTTATTTATCATTATAAAAGTAACTAAAATGTGAAAATTAGAAACTTTTTAGGTTATATAAGGTTAGATTAGGTAAAATAAAGAAAGATAATAATAATTCTTCGTGAGATACAGTCGCGAGTAGCTAGTGCATAATGTAATTTGATAGGGGAACATGAGCTTCATGTTCGTCAATTGATTTTCAAATTTTATGGTGGAAATATTAACTTAGACATGGTTCAAAGGGCAATAAAACAAAATTTAAGTATAAACAGATATATACTGTTAGGAGCTTAAAGCTATTTAAAATAAATATAGATAGCTTCATGTTACAATTTGAAACAATGCTAGAAAGAAAAAAAGTGAATTTAGATTAATTTTGATATTTTTTAATTTTTTGGTGGTTATGAGGTTGATCAAATAACCACACTTGTATTTAAAGTTAGGGTACAGAAAATAACAAACAAGATATAAAGTTTCACTGAAAAATGATGTTTTTTTTTAATTAGTTAGAAGGTTGTAGAGATTATACAAAAGAAATTTGAAAATTTTCAGATAAATAAAAATCTTAATCTTAATCTTTTAATCTTAACATGAAAGTCACTTTGCACTGGGACTAGTAAACAAAACAATTCAGTATATTCACAAACAAATCTGTATTAAAAATATTTAATTCAAAAATTGTTTGTGTAAAAAAGTCTTGTAATGTTTATGGAAAGTCTGCCAAATTTTGTATAGATACACGTACTGTAATAAAATTTATATTATATAAAACTATAAAGAGTTGGGCAGAATTGATTATAACTTTATTATTATTACTACATGTTTAAGAAATGGCATTTTAAAAATATTTTGACTGGTCTCAACAAGTTTTTGAGATCGTAGTTAATGCAGTGAAACAGTATAATATTGTTTTGTTTGGATCTGTAATAAACATTATCTGATGGATTTCTTATGACAATTTTATATATGTTCTATACAGCTTCAAAGGCAAAATATAACTTTGACAGTGAAGAAGAAGAGGAGGAGCACGAGAATTTTAAGCCAAATTATGGAGCTTTTGAAGATGATATTGACCGTATTCGCTTAGATCTAGATGGAATCAGCGAGGAAGATGAACCTCCCAGTAGAACAAAGACCAAAACAATAAAAAAGTAGGAAGTGTTTTCATACTATGTGTATTTTCATATAGCTAGTTTCTGGACATCTTATAAACTTCTTTGGTGTTTAAGTATAGTTGAATTCAGTGACAGCAGGTGGCACTAACTCTCATAAGAGGCTGTTCTCAAAATCTTAGTCTCGGGTAATATCTAGAACTTCTGTGAGTGAAAAATATCTTAATGAGAGAATTACTTTTCTCAGAGGGTCATACATTGTATAGTGTTACCGTTCTTTGACTGTAAATCTGAGGGATGATGGTTCACAGCCTATTGCCACAAAAATGCACTCTGTACTTTGATGACATTGGTATCCTATATGACTGACAGTCAAGTCCCACTATTCAATCATAGAACAGTTGGCCATGGGTGCTATTGACTAACTGTTTTCCCTGTCTGTGATTTCAAAATTATGGACAGTTGTGCACACAGACATTTTTGAGCTTTACATGAAAATTCTGAAACATACAAAAAACAATATTTCTCAGCCCAAAGTAGACAGGGGTGGGGGCTAACTTTTGGGAATGAGGATTTTTTATCTGTCTACATAAGTTCTGGAATGGACTTGTATTAAAAGCAAATGTTTATGATGGTTATTTCTTTTTCTCTCTCTCTTTATGTTTTTTGAAGAAAAATCATCCTCAGTTGAGTGTTTTGTAAGGGTACTGTGACTAATGTTTTAGCAAAATTCTCAACCAGTTGAGGTTTCAAACTTAATTTGATTGTGATTTGTTCAGCATTTCAAATCAGAAATAAAACATTTAAGTTTTTTTTATTATTTGTAATTTTTAGCTATTCCTTTGGAGCTTTATTGAATAATTTTGCTGGAAAACCTGTTTTTGAGATCTGGTTGATTCCAAGCTCCAGTAGTGGTCTAAAGGGTAGGCAATCTAGGCAGCTATCTAGAGCAACATAATGTAGGGCAAAGCACATTGAAAGCCAGAAGGAGGGAAGGGATGGAGAAGTAGGCTGGAAGAAGGAATAGTGGGGAGAATAGAAAAAGGCATACACAAAGAATAGAACTGGCATTCCCTTTGCAGGAAATGAAAAAACCTGGGATGAAGGGTCTGAAAAATGCAGAATATTGTGTTGACTCACTGATAATGGATTTCCAAAATGTACTTACTTCCTCTCACACTACAGCTATTATTTGACTGATAGAACTTCTTTACCTTTGTTCTTCTAAGCATTAGTCTGATTTTTTCATGCTTACTCCAGTCTTTTATTCCCCACTTAATTGCCCTTGATGATAACTGTGTCATGACACGCTCCACATACATCAATGTTCCCTCTATCTTGGTATTGTATATAAGTACCTCCTTCAGATAATATTGTCATTTTTTCTCGACAAAGTATTCACTAATGGGTTTCTCAGTAGTACAACCGTTGGAGATACTTCATGTTACCTCTTTAATTTTCATAAAATAAAAACAATAAAAAAATTATTTTGGCAAGCTGATTTACGACGTGCATTCTCGGATTATTGTATCTGGCATGGAGGCAAATCAGGTATGTCCTATCCCATCTCTGATATCTAGCATTGCTCATGAATCAGGGGGTTGCTCTCAGTTGAGGCTGTCCATGACCTTATTCATAGTGAGATTGAGGCATACATTTGGCCCGTTAATGTTTCTATGGGGGATCTGAGGCTACACTTGCATGTGATCCTGGACATTCTGGAGAGAATTTAGATTTGCTTTTTCCAGCACTGTCCTTTACTCTGTCGGCTTCTCATAAGGCCAATCTGAATCAGCTGCCTCCAGCTCCTTTTCTTGCATTGGTACATTGAGTGCATGATGTTTTGGTTCTTTTCCCAGTTGCTGAGGGCAAGTACTTAGTTCTCCCTCCATCCCCTCATATTGCGGTTCATTCAGGGAGGCTTACTGCTCGGTTATGTGAAGGAACAGCTATACATTCACCTACAATCGACAGGTGGAATTATATTTAGAGTCTCAGAGAGTAGACCCACTCCTGGAAATGTGGAGTTCTAGAATGGAGTCTGTAGTCAACTTGAATGGATCACAATTTTCTATGATTCGTATGACCCTAATTACAGTGCTGAGATATTTATCATCCCTACACGTTTTTTAGAAAGCATCTCAGCTATCAGCACATCACTTTGGGACCATTGTTAGCATTGATTCGGTTGTCAGCTTTTTCACTTTTCCTAGTTTCTTGGCTGGTATGTTGTTGGGATTTGTTGGATAGAGAGGCCCGTTCCTCAGATTTTGAAACTTTGTTCCACTGCTATCAGAAATTTGTTGGTCAAGGGGGAAGTGGTGAGTCATTCCAATTCTTCCTGGGTTTTATTCCTGTCTGTTTGTTGTGCCAAAGAAGACGGGAGATTGGCATCTGTTCATTGAGTTTTCTCATCTAAATCAATTCCTAGACATTCCAAAGTTTACGATGGAGTCATTACTCACTCTGCATTGGTATTTTGCACCAGGACTATGGATGACCAAGTTCAGTGTCTCCAATGCCTATCTGCACATTCCCATAGTGGAGTCATCCTGCCACTATCTGCATTTTGTGGTGCTGCATTTCAGTGCTATGCCCTTCGGACTAGTATCATGTCTATGTGTGTTCTGCTGAAATGTATGAACCGTCTCTATTCGCCACCTTTCCCTGAACCTGTGCTCACACCATTCCATGGATATCTGGCTACTGCTGGCACCATCTCATCAGTTGGTGAAATGTCACACCCAGATACCACTTTCTGAAGCAACCAAGGCAGGAATTCTTATCAGAGCCAAGATATCTCTTCTCACTTCAACACTATATTGTCCATCTGGGGGCTTTTTTCAATCTCAGTTGGGCTCAGCCAACTCCCATGGTTCTGTATCTTTTGGGAATGTGGGCATCTCTTGAATCCCTCATTTCTTTGGGACGAGCACACAGGAATGAGGGATTTGAGGTCTCTACACAACCAATGGATCATGAACACCGATCCACTGGATTCCCCAATATCCTTATTCAGGATCAACATCTTCGATCTCGAGTGGTGATCAGATTGGAACAGTACTACGATTGGTATTCCCCTGCCACCACCTTGTCCAGAGATCCATCTTTTCACAGATGCCTTGCTTTAGGGATGGGGTGCATATCTCAATGGTCAGGAATTCCAGTGCCTATGGACAGATGACGAGGCTTCCCTCCACATCACTGTTTTAGAACTTTTTGCTGTTCAAAGAGCAATGTCTCAAGCTCTGGAATTGTTGAGGGGCAAAGTCTTCATGCTTCAAACTCCAACAATTCTATGGTAGTATCTTAAATTCCCCGTCCAGGTCTCTTTATTTTAGAACATTGAATCTTCTGTATTGAGCCCACATTGATCATATCATCCTGCTAGATGGCAATGTTCCAGGAGTGATGAATTTGGTGGCGGGTCAATTGTCTTGACCTACCAGATTCTCCTGATGGAATGGATGCTTATTTGAGGGGTTTTCTGTTGGATTTGCTCTTGATTCAGGACACTGGTGATCGATGTGGTTGCCCCTAATTGGAACATTCAACTAACAGCATTTTGGTGTCTGGTACCTCACCCTCGGGCATTGGCAATAGATGCATTTGGTCTGGACTGGACTGGATTGCATCTATATGCTTACCCACCTATTTATCTGTTCCCCAAAGCCCTAGCAACCTCTGGTCACGTTCTGTTTGTAGCACCAGATTGGCCGGCTCAACCCTGGTTTTAGCTTCTGCAATACCTTCAGGAGTGCCCACTTCATCCACTTCCTCTTTGGCCGTCTCTGTCAAGTCAACCATAATCTGACATCTTACTCCCATCCATCCCAAAGCTCATGCTTCATGCATGGAGGTTATGCAGTCCTTCGGATGGCATCGGGGTTTAACTTCTAAGGTTGACATGTGTATCTCAGTCTCTGCATCATCCCACGGTGGATATTTATCAACAAAAATGACATACATATCAACAATGATGTATTGTGTGGAGGTTGAACCCACTTTGCTCAAATGTTCCAACCATAGCTCAGTTTTTGACTTGATTCTTTGACAGGGGTTTCATATCTTCCACAATTGCCCTATATAAGGCAGCCTTATTGGCTACCTTTCGATACTCGAAGAGATGGAAATTCTTTGAGTTCCCACTGCTTTCCGGCCTCCTGAAGTCAAATGACTATTTCAGTTACATAACAGAGATATAAAGGTGGTGTTACATGCTCTTTTTCGACATACATTTGAGCCCTTAGCATCATGTGCCATGTATCTCCTTTCCCTTAAGGTTTATTTTTGTTGCTGCTGGCCTGTAGACGTTACCGGTCGGAGTTGATTGTGTTTTAGTGCACAGGACATTTTATCATTTTACCTACATCCTTCTATACCTAGACAGATCTGTCTTACATAAGACACTGGCAGGCAGGGAAGGAGATAAATCCTTTTCACTGATTCATCTGACTGCTATTTCTTACCTCTATGACCGATCAGATCCCTATCATTCATTATGTTCGTTGAGGGCCTTAAAGTGTTATGTTGCTCACACTAGAGCTTTTAGAGGTGTTAAACACTAGAACACAGCCAAGACAGGTCACTTTGTAAAAACCAGTTTTATATTCTTGGATATGGTAATAAGAGTGCACATGCGCCAGGTCATTGCAACTTCTGTAATGTTAGCCAGGCACGGCTGGAAGGTCAATAAAATAGAAATAATAAATATACCGTATTTTTCGGAATATAAGACGCACCCTTATTTTGAAGACAAAGTTTTAGGGAAAAAAAAGTTACAGATGCATATGAAAGATTTTTATTGAACAAAAATTCAGTTTGATACTTTAAAAATTAGTATATATATTGTTCTAAACACAAAAGAGCTCAAAACATCAAAATAAGAAAAT
>NW_013665756.1:718981-721138 GCF_000517525.1 Limulus polyphemus
GTATAGGATGCAAGCAGATTTTGACATCAAATTTTGGGGTAAAAAAGTGCATCTTATACACTGAAAAATACAGTATATATAAATGTATAATATTATGAGTTTCAAATATTTAGACTAAACATTTATGTGTTCGTGTTATAATTTGTAGTCATTCTAGAACAAAAAAAGCATAATTTATATTTATTTCCTAATTTTTTATGGTGTTACAAGGTCGGTCAAATTGACAGACCCCATATAGAGTTAGCTAGAAAATAGCAAATAAAATATAAAGTTTTACTGAAAACAAATGATTGAAATGTATTTAGGAGGTTTTAGAGATTACACAAATAACATTTGGGACAAAGAGTAGTTTTTTTAATCGTAACATGAAAATCACTTTGCATTTGGACTAGTAACAAAACAGACTCGCAATACTCACAAACTAATCTTTAGTAAAAATACTTCATTAAAAAATCTGATTTTTTTGTGAACAAAAGGCTCGTAATGTTTACTAAAAATCCATCAAATGTTTTGAAGATGCACATACTGCTTTAAAAGTTATAGTATACATATTTAACGTGTGCAAATGTGTATACGAACTCATGTATTTTATACCAAGCCCATCACAAAATGGTTAAACAGTATAAGGTTAAGGCTGGTTTAAAGCATACTGAGAAAGACTATTATAAATGGTGGAAGAAAAGGAATGGACAGATTTTAATTTAATTTTCAAACTTGGAATCAAGACTAGTTTTGACAAGGAATAAATAAATAAAAAAGCAGTTGTGTAGCGTGAAAAAAGTCGAGGTTATCTGAATGAAGTGGTAATCTTCCTTCTTCTTTAACAAAGTAATGTGATGAACACTGTTTGGATATGATAGTAGGAAGCATTAAGAACTGGAAAAATGTCCCATGTAGTGATGAAAAGAATAAAACCTCTGGCTTAGCATGAAACATGAATTAAGAAACTTGCAAGGAGAGGAACACATAAACCAACCTGTTGATAATAAATGAAGAACAAACCATGAAAGGAAATAAAGTTACAGAAGAGAACTCCAAATTTATTAATCTGACTTAAAGTGTAAATCTAGAAGTGAGAAACCATTTAAAGTAAAATGATCTAAAGCATTAGAATGAAGCAACTATAAAATGTATCTTGTTTAATCCAAACTCATTAAACCCAAAAAAGCCACATCTGTTTCAGATAACATAGAGCTTTTATTAGAAAAGAGTATATATATTTAAAATTCTGTTTCATAATTGTTATTTTCTTTTGATAAATTGTATAAAGTTAATTTGATAAATTAAACTTATCACTAAAGGAAACTTAAATTTTACAGGTTTTTCATTTATAAACCCAAGAACAATATAAGTGCTTGAGAAGCCATACTGAAAATGTGCCAGATTGAAATAGTATAGTGAAAAGTGAGAATTTTAACCTATACCTTAAGTTGGAGCTTAAGTTGTTGAGTTTTTTGTTCTTTCCATCTGGGATTTGTTATTAAGTGCCATTTAGTTAAAATATATTTCTATTTGCATTAAAAGATCTTTAATGACAGCAATTAAATCTTTAAAACATTAGAGGTGTGCAATTCTTATTGCCTGACTCTCTGAGAAACTTTTACCCATTGGACTATTAGTTGTTTTTTTTTCTATAACATTAATATCATTATTGTAGTAATGCCATAAACTAATAAATCAGACCTCTCCTGACATGTCCACCTGTTGCATCTTCTCTTTCACAAATTGCCAATAGTTCTTCTCTGATATTTTAATACTATATTATATATAATCAATTGAAAGCCATGGTTTTAATCTATCAAATGGCATGTTATATTATGCTGTTTTCTGTGCTGAGAAGTATATATTTCACTTCCAGTTCAGACTTTATTTCCATGGAAAACACATTGATGAGCTTGGCTGAATTTTTAATGACACTTATTGCATAATTAGAAAACAAGAAAAATTATGATAGTTATAGGACATTGTTTAGTTTTTATGTGTTATTATTCTATGTTTTTAAGTGCATTATTTAATTGAATAAAAAATTATTTATTACAGTAGTACCATTAGTATAAGAAAGTAGGGTTAATTGATTAGTGTCACTGATGAGGAGTGGAATTCTCCGAAACTAGTCTGGCTCACAGACACACCCCCAGTGAAAGAATAGACCATTCG
>NW_013665756.1:721148-731773 GCF_000517525.1 Limulus polyphemus
AATAGACCATTCGAAGCTTTTACTTGTTGTTAAACAAATGTTTAAACAACTAATCAATTATGTACTACAGCTGCCTTGTGTTGGCTAACAATATGAAGAATTAAATTGTAGCGGAATGCTACAATTCTTCAAATGCCTATAGAATGATAGGTTTCTTTTTTGTGAGTGTGAAACACTTAAATACACCATTTTGAAGTAGGGTTAAGTTTCATCAACAGTGAACAGCAAAAAAAAAGATGACCCAGGTAAGTACTGTATTTCTTGTTTTTCGTGTGTATTCTTTATTTGTTATTATAAAAGTAACTAAAATATAACAATTAGAAACTTATTAGGTCAGCTTATGTAAAATAAATAATGATAATATAAAAAATTTTCACAAGGTATGCTCGCAAGTAGCCTGTGCAATATGGTAACGTGAAATACACATTGGCCAAGTAATTCACAAGGCAAGAAAACAATATAATTTTGTATAAATAGATGCATACTGTTACAGTCTTTAAGCTACTTGGATAAACAATTGTGGTTTCCTGTTACAATTGGCAGAAAAAAGGGTAACAAGTAACTTGTGCAATACGGTCATGTGAGCTACACATTGGCCAAGTGATTCACAACTTGTGTGGCAGTTAGACATGGTTCAAAAGGCAATAACAATAAAATTTAGTATAAATAGATGCATACTGTTACAAGCTTTAAGCTATGTAGGATAAACAATTGTGGTTTCAGGCTACAATTGGCAGAAGAAAGGGTAAATTAGAATTATTTTCTGATTTCTTTATGATGGTTACAAGGTCGGTCAAATCAACCAACCCTGTATAGAGTTATAGTATAGAAAATAAGAAATACAAAATAAAGTTTTTCTGAAAAAACAAAAACATTTTGTATTTATTTGGGTGGTTTTGGGGATTATGCAAACAAAATTTGAAAATTATGGATTAAGAAAAGTGTTTTTAATCTTAACATGAAAATCACTGTGCTTGGAGCAGTCTACACTCTGACATCATATAATTATGGACAAAGTTTTAGTAAAAATACCTAATTAAAGATTTTGATCTTTTGTCTACAAAATACTTTTAAGGTTTATTGAAAGCTTGCCAAATTTTGTGAAGATACATTAAGTACTTTCAGAGCTATATGTATACCAATCTAGTTACATAGTAGTTACAAGGTCATGTAATATACACGAACCCTTTGTGATAGGGTTAATAGATTATGAAGGTTCTTATCATCATTAGTTTGTGTAAAAATCCTTATCAAATTTGCATCATTACTCTATGTTTCTGTGAAAAGAATGTGAAATTCTTACCATTAGTCTTATTTTATTGTAAAAATTTATGAAATTCATATCACTAGTTTTGTGAAATTCGTGTTTCATGTGAAGAGCTGAAAGCATTCTTAAAATGAACTGCTACTATTTGCAATTCATGTCATCATGTTTCATGTGAAGAGCTGAAAGCATTCTTGAAATGAACTGCTACTATTTATTGCAGTTTTGAAATTCATTGGGAAAAGGAAAATTTCATTATGTATGTCTGTTTCAGGTCTCAGCCAGAACCTCACAGAGAGGAAAAAACAAATGAAAATCAAAATGGAAGTAAGTTATTCAAAAAATTTATTTGTTCTTATCCTTGTAAAAATGTGTTTGGATATTAGTTATTAAGTTAAAATACAAGTTAATATAATCAATCTTCAGACTTAATGCCTTGAAGTGCTTCAGAAGATTAGCATTAATTTTGAGAAAGGCTTCATTAATTGAAATTCTGTTATTGCTATGACAGGATCTTTTGTCATGATTAGCATTTTGTTAGAATATATTATCAATTGTGGTGTTATTATGTGTAATGGTGTTGATGGGATTGTGTGTGTGAGAAAATACCATTATTTAATAGAATTTATGGTTATAGTGTGTATGTCCTACATAGCTTAGTCTACTGGGGAACTTGATAAATATAAATACAGAAACATTACAGATACTGTCAGTGTAATGAAGACTGTAAATTGAGTCATAGGAAAAGAATCACAAGTGAAACACATGTTGCATGATATCTGCTATACATGAGACCAGCATGATTGAAATTTTATTATACATTATCCAATAAACACTAAGATCAGCAAAAAGTGTCTGAAAGTACCTTTGCAAGAAGTTTACAGTGGCAGGGCATCAGCTGTATTAAGCTTCAGAAACGTGATTACTTTATGGAGTGTCCGTTAACACATTTATGTACAATTAAGACCCTCTCAAAGAAAAAAAACTTTGAAACAAAAAATTTTCCTATATCCTTGCACCAAATGCACAACATTTGTTTCCTTCCATTATCTTGATGAGTAAAGGGATTTTTATTTATCCTTTTTTTTTCAGTCTGGATCCAAGATATGTCAGTATCAATATCTTTTTCACTTTCAGTGTTCACAAAGGGTTATAAAGTATAAATGTATAAAATTACATTTCTGACTGAAATTGATTCCATTATCAGCTGCTGGTCTGTATAGAATCAGTCTCATTTCTATCTCTTGGCTCTATAGCTCATAAACACATGCTTAATGTTTTTGATGAAAACAGTTCTAAAAACCAGTGTCAACAGAAATTTACTTATTAACCTATGTTAAATGTATTTATTTATTAAACTGCTATTCCTATGATTAAAAATAAATAATTGCCAACTTTAATTTATGGGCTGCTCTTGATATGATAACCTTGTTCTGTGAAATTCAAGTAGAGTGGAGGTCTATGGTTAGAATATTTATTAAATATTTATAATCTGCCACATAACATTCAGTTTAAGAAAACAAAAATGTTTTCATTAGGGTGGTCCAAAAATATAAAAGTGAAAAATTATTTAGCAGTAATATTTGCCTATATTCCACTACCACCAATAATGTTGAAAAACTGGATTGATTCATGCATATTTAAAGGTAGTGTAACTTGAACACTCCAGTATCATTATACATTATAGGGAAGGACAAGTAGATATTATTATGGTTTTTATTCAATATCAAAAACAAAGCTGCAAAAATCACTTGATTTCTTGGTCGGGCAGTCTGAACTGTTCTCGATTGAGAAGTATTTTGATAGCGTATATGGCTTTAGCCATCCAGTGTGCATGATCATGTGCTCCAGGAGCTCTGAACTTGTGGCAAACTTCTTCAAATTTGTGCCACCTTTAAATATTGATGTAGTTAGTTCAAAATTCAGTCTCCATATAAGGAATGAAAAAAATACATCTCATTTCTACCTTTTCATTTTTTACCATATATGCATGGACCACCCTAGCTTTCATCTCACGTAACAAAAGGAAAAATAAAAGTTTGATTCACCATGACACCGGATATATCATAATGCAATAGCAATCCACAGTGCCCCCTTCGGGTGGGTATTAACATCACCCAACACAAAATAGAAATAGTTAGACCTCAAAAACTATACCTGACAATGTTTTTTTCAGTAATTCCAACTTTCCATCATTTTTTTGTTGTAAAGCCTCTCAACACTGGAATCTTGAGGGTTGGGCTAAAACTCGGTGTCAGAGCAACAGAGGAATATAAACTGTGATTTGGTACAGAGGAACTAGATACGAGATGTGAACTCTATAGACATGTATCTACCTGGAACAGGGGTTTAGTTACCAACCATGAAATGTAGAGACATGTATCTACCTGGAACAGGGGTTTAGTTACCAACCATGTACTGTATAGACATATATCTACCTGGAACATGGGATTTACTTACCAACCATGAACTGTATAGACATGTATCTACTTAGAACAGGGTATTTAGTGACCAGCCATGAACTGTATAGAGATGTATCTACCTGGAACAGGGGATTTAGTTACCAGCCATGAACTATGTACCCATGTATCTACATGGAACAGAGGATTTAGTGACCACCCACAAACTTTATAGACATGTATCTACCTGGAACAGAGGATTTAGTGACCACCCACAAACTTTATAGACATGTATCTACCTGGAACAGAGGATTTAGTGACCACCCACAAACTTTATAGACATGTATCTACCTGGAACAGTAGATTTAGTGGCCAGCCATGAACTTTATAGAATGCATCTACTTGGAACAGGGTATCTAGTTACCATCCATGAACTGTATAGACATGTATGTGCTTGGAACAGGGTATCTAGTTACCATCCATGAACTGTATAGACATGTATGTGCTTGGAACAGGGTATCTAGTTACCAGCTATGAACTGTACAGACATGTATGTACTTGGAACAGAGGGTCTAGTTACCAACCATGAACTGTATAGACATGTATGTACTTGGAACAGGGGATCTAGTTACCAGCCATGTACTGTATAGGCATGTATATACTTGGAACAGAGGGTCTAGTTACCAACCATGAACTGTATAGACACGTATCTACATATATCACAGAAGGTAGTAACCAACCATTAACTGTATAGAACTGTAACTATAAAGAAATATATGTATACATACATGTATATATATTTTTATTAGGATCAACACCTGAAATGATTATATCAGACAGTGAAGACAGTTTTGATGCCCCACCATCCAGGACCACCAAAAAAACAGATGATACTGTTGGTGGAGATAAAGGTGTGTTAAGTTATGACATTTATGTATACACAGAGGATATAATATGAAGCTTGTACATTTTGCTTGTATTTTTACCCTCAAATTACTGACTTTTTATAGTTATTATTCATTACCATTGAGGTCCATTTGCCCATGCATTTAATATGTGAAAGACCACAGTATTAATAATTTCTAAGTACTGTACATTTTTCATAATGAATTTTGTTTACTATACAATGATATTTAACATTCTAAAATTTTGATTTCCATAAGTTTTAGATTTGCTTTAAATGTACTGTTTGAAGGGGTGTACGCCACAGAGTATCAGTAGTTGCTCATCAAGGGTCAATTCTTCTGATCAGATTCTAAATAACACTGCAACCATCCATTAAAGATCCTTTTTTTTTTTTGTAGGATCAAATTCCTTTGTTTGTTTTTTCTTTCATAGCATTATCAAATGAAAGGTGTCTTCATGCATGTTATAGCTCTAGTTGGTGTTTCACGTATTACTGTAAGTAATAGTTCAAGGATACATTACAACAAAAGCTCAAAGGTCAGGGAAATTAAGGGAATTTCATTTTGCCCAAGGTGTGTAAACCATACATTGTATGCACTTCCCAGAATATAGTTTACAATAACATTGTAAATATCTTGTATCTTCATGATTTCGTGCATATGCAGTTATGATCTGCTAATACTTTCTGTTCCAAATTCTCTGTGTGTATGTATGTATATATATATATATATAGTGGAAAAACTCTTAATTTAAATTTTAGTATTAACAATCCTGAGTATGAAAGAATACCAAGAAGTATCATTTTGGACAGCTGTTTATAAGTGATGTAAAAAAAATTTGTGTTAATAAATTCTGAGTAACCTGAATTTTATCACAATTTTTTCACACTTCTGAATATTATATCTGTCCATGACTGTTTTTTAGCCTTCTTCCAGATGTTTTTACCATGTGTGAAATTAACTCTTTCCACACAGGCTCAGTCAGTGTATCAACCTTGTTACCACAATGTAATCATCAGTTTCTGTACAATAACGTTGATATGTTTTGTGTATCTTTATGAAATTGGACACGCTTTTATTAAACATTACAAGTCTTTCGTAAACAAAAAATTAGAATTTTAAATTAAGTATTTTTACTAAAGATTTTTCTGTGAATATATAGGGTCAGAGTGTTGACTGCTCCAAATGCAAAGTAGTTTTTATGTTAAGATTAAAAATACTACTCTTCATCTGAAAATTTTCAAATTTCTTTTGTATAATCTCTGAAAACTAATTAAATATCAAACTTTTTTTTTCAGCAAAACTTTATATTTTATTTCTTATTTTCTCTACCCTAACTATATAGAGACTGTCGATTTGACCAACCTTGTAATCACCATAAAATAATACAAAATAAATCTAAATTACCCTTTTTTTCTTTCTTGTAGCAGGAAACTACAATTGTTTATTCTGAATAGCTTAAAGCTGGTAACAGTTTATATCTGTTTGTACTTAATTTTATTGTTTTATTGCCTTTTGAACTTTGTCTAATTAATAATCCCACCAAACAAGTTAAGTCACTCAGAGAACAGTAGCTAGTGTTACTGTATTGAATGATTTAATGCACAAGCTGCTATCAAGCGTACCTCGTGAAGAAGTATTATTATTATTTTCCATTATCTTACCTAATCTAACCTTATATAGCCTAAGAAATTTTGAATTCTTACATTTTATTTACTTTCATAATAATAAATAAAGAATAAACATGAAAAACAAGGAATATATTGCTTACATTTGACTATTTTTGATGTTGGTTGCCAGTGAAATTTAAGCCTACTTTTTTTTATACAAATGGTACTGTTATACTGAATAATTTTTATGTACTTAAATAATGCATCTAATAACACTGAATAATAACATGCATAAAGCAAACAATGTCCCATAACTGTCATAATGTAACTGGCCTTCTGACTATGATGTAAGAGCCTTAAAATAATTCCCAAAGCTTCTTGATCTGAACACTGCAGGTGAAACTTTAAAACTGAAGAAGTAATAGACAGTACCCTGTACTGAAAACAACATGTATAATATATCATTTAATAGATCAAAACTTCACTTTTCTGTTGGTTATAAATAATATAAAATGCCAGAGAAAGAACTATTGGCAATTTGTGAAAGAGAGGAAGTGGTTAGTGGATCTAATTTTCTAGTTTATGATTCCATAAACAAATAAGCTTGAAGGCTATAAAAATTAGACTTTGCCATAGTATGTTATAATAAGTAATTTATGTTAAATTCTTTACTTCAGAGAGAGGTAGTAAATAAGTTAGAGAAGGGAGAAGACCTAGAGAACAAATGTGATGATTGTTATACTAGAGGAAATTGATAGTTTTTAAAATACTCCTCCCTAATTAAGAACTTAAAACTTGTATAATATAAAACTTCGAGTTATTAAGTGTGTTTTGATGCTAAATTTATTCATATATATTGATAATAAAGTAGTTTAATTATATTTTGAATGTAACTTTCTAAAAGGTCATGACATAAGCACTTTGACCTACCCATAGCGATACAGTTAAGTGTCATGTATTGAATGTTGAAGTAGATGTTAAGTTGTTGTCGTTTCACTTTATTAAATGTAATTTGGGAACTTCCATATATTTATCACTTTGGTTTAAAAGACTTCAAATCATAATGTCAATATATATATATTATGAATTTTTTTTATCCAAAAAACATTTTCAGATATTTTACTTTCTGAAACTGGCTTATCTTGTCAATCTTCAGTCTGAAAGGTTATCTAAATTTGTTGTTTCCCCAATTTTGATTTGTTTTTCTCTTAAAGAGGTTTCAAGATACTGTCAAAAAGAACAGGGATTTATAACTACCGTCTAGCTTAGTATGTTTGACAAGAAGAAGGAATAGTTAGTTTTCATAAACTGTGTGTTAACTGAAATTAAAGAATACTGTATTTTTAAAGTATATAATGTTTTATTCAACCATTAAGATTAGTTATTTGAAAACCATATTTATCTTTGGTGTACTACATGATAGTACCAAAAGGTAGAAATATGCTTTTAAAAAAAACTCTATTTTTAAGTGAATTTGTTTGTGTATGATCGTATCCACATGCCATGAGAACTGTATAAATTTTCTTATTTGCAACAGATGGGCTCTTTGATTCTTTATTGGGAGGATCTTCTCCAGATAAAAAACCTGATGAGTCTATGTCTTCACTCAACATTGAACCATCAACAGTTCCCTCTGCAAAATCTGTTGATAGTGGTTCCAGCACAGATGATGATGAAAGAGCCAATAAACAACGGGAAAGCAAAGGTATTCTAACTGTAATTGTCATTAATATGTATATGTTTGTGTGTGTATATAATACAATATTTTTTTTTTACTTCAGGCTTTCAAAGTACTCTTTTTTTTTCCCCCTTCTTACTAACACTTCCAGTATTTTTAAGCTGGTCTTATTACATATGAACCTTTTATCAAAGTGCATATAATTACAATTTTAAGATTTTCCCAATACATTACTCTTTATGCAGATTGATTTTTTTTTTCTAACTAGTGGTGGATTTGTTAAGATAAAACTCACATTTATTGTACTAGTAGTGAAGGAGGAGGAGGAGGATAGATCTGTTAAGATATAACGGGAGGAGGACAGATTTGTTAAGATAAAACTCACATTTATTGTACTAGTAGTAAAGCAGGAGGATAGATATGTTAAGATATAATGGGAGGAGGACAGATTTGTTAAGATAAAGCTCACGTTTATTGTATCAGTAGTAAAGCAGGAGGAGGATAGATCTGTTAAGATATAACGGGAGGAGGACAGATTTGTTAAGATAAAGCTCACGTTTATTGTATCAGTAGTGAAACAGAAGGAGGATAGATCTGATGGCTCAGACAATGAATTTATTCCTGAGGTTAAGAAATCACGTGCTATACCTAAAAAACCAACTACTGGTGGAGGAGAAAAGAGAAAGAAAAAGGAAGCTACAGCAAAACCAGCAAAGCGTCCTAAAAAAGTAAGTTTTTACCAGATTAAAAAATTGTTTGTTCTCAGTTGGTACTGAATTACCCATGTCTTCTAATTAATTCAACAGCATGTTAAATATTTAAGAATTATTCTCAATAGGTCAGAGTGTATTAAAGTCATCATAAATATTAAAATTACCAAAGTTATCTATTGTACTATAAACTGCTCAATTCTTGGTTTGACATAACAGGGTTGGCTGTGACTTTATTTCTTATTGTTTTTACAAATTTTTTATTTGTTACATTTATGCATGAGTATTCTAAGTTCTAATATCAATTTCCTGTGTTCCTGCATATTTTTTAGTCATTTTCTTAGATAAGAATAATATTATCTCTTTCAATACAGAGTCGGTCAATGTGACAACCTCGTAACCATTTTGTGCTTGTTATAGTTTTTATGCTATAATTTTTAAATTAGTAAGTGAACATTAATGAAATTTGGCAGTTTATCAGTAAACATTACAATGCTTTCATATGCAAAATATCTGTTTTTTTTTAATTAAGTCATAAGGTTTGTAAAGCAATGTTTCTCTCATGCCTTTTTTTTTTTCTTTCACATCTTGCCTATCTATCATGCAAAGTAATTTTCGTTTAAGATTAAAAATCTTTTATGCATCAGAAAATTTTGAAATTTCATATGCAGAATCTTTATAATATCTGGATAGTTACCAAATTGTTTTTTAAGAAAAAACTTTATATTTTATCTTATTTTCAGTAATTAATCTCTGTACGGGTTCAATAGATTTGAACGATCTCACAACCACCATAAAAAATTAGGAAATAAACATAAATTATGCCTCTTTCATTCTAGAATGAACACAGATTATAACACGAAAACATAAATGTTTAGACTAAATAGCTTAAATTTCATAACATTATACATTTATTGTTTTTATTATATTGTCCTTTCACCTGTGCCTGGCTAACAATACAGAAGTTACAATGACGCGGCTCACCTGCACTCATGTTACCATATCAAATAACATAAAACCTTTGGTTTTTACAAAGTAACTTGTGTTGGCTGTTTTAGTCGACTATTATTTTGTAAAATACAGTAACATTTCAATTATTATACATTATATGTGTATATAGATTATTGCTATTTTGAAATAAGTTCTTAAACATCTTTTTCCTAAAACATAGAACAGTAAATAAAGAAGTAATGCAAACAATTATCTCTTCTAGTTATGACCTTTGTACTCAGTTGCTGCTTGACTCAGGTTGCACGTGGAGGATATGAAACAAAATATTTTTTTAGGTTTATATATACATTTGAATAACTAAAAAATCACAAATTACTACATCAGTACCATAGAATTCTACTATAATTTATCAAGCTTAGTAACTAAGATATATTTTACTCTAAAAAAATATGAAATTTTGAGCAGACTAAAGACACACCCTATCTCATTGAAATATTGGTTCAAAAAAAGAAATGGCTTGACTCAGGTTGCACGTGGAGGATATGAAACAAAATATTTTTTTTAGGTTTATATATACATTTGAATAACTACAAAATCACAAATTACTACATCAGTACCATAGAATTCCACTATAATTTATCAAGCTTAGTAACTAAGATGTATTTTACTCTAACAAAAATATGAAATTTTGAGCAGACTAAAGACACACCCTATCTTATTGAAATATTGGTTCAAAAAAAAAGAATGTCGCCAAGTCTGTTAAAATGGCTGAGAAAGCCATTATAGAGACATTCTGAGCTTCCAATTGGTTATTCATGTCATATATAGAAGTAAGAGTATATAAGGGAGTATTTCCAAAAATGGAAAGAGGTGGGTGGGGTGGCACTGTGTGTGTGATTTATTACATGAGCAATATCTTAGCAAATTGAGAAAATAAGAGACTGTTATTTTATATTCTAGCTTGTCAATATCGATAATTTGAGTTTCTACTTCGTTTGAAACTATAGACTTAGTATTTTGACTTCACAAACATCTGATTTGAACCACTGCTGCATTCATCATACCACGTGACACACAAAAACCAGTTTATGTGTTTTTTAATATTTGC
>NW_013665756.1:732009-749531 GCF_000517525.1 Limulus polyphemus
AGAAGACATGGCCTTTCACCCATGATTCGTCTCAAAAAGGTTAAAGGCTCATAATTGATCAAAATTTTTGCTGTAATTGATGAGTTTCTCTAATTTCTAACATCTAAACATATGTATGATAAGAAACCAGAATCACCAAGAACCTTATAGATTGTTAGAGAATTTTCTTAATACTAAAATCATACATTCATTAGTTTGTGTTTTTTGTGAGTTGAAGTGTTATTCAACAGCACTCTATGTGACTGAACTAAGAATCCAGCCAGACAGAAAAGTTCACAGAAAATTCTTGCTCAAGTTTTGTAACCCACTGTTAGAGTTGGTCAGTTAGTGGAATTTGATAATGAATTAATTTTCGGGCTCATTAATTGATGATTTATAACTAAAAAATCAAAAATAGTATTAATTAGAAACATTAATTTGAACTAATTAACTATTTTTTTGAATCATGACACTAACTGATTAAGCTGAACAACTTTGAATTAATCAAAAACTCTAATTTCAATTAGTGATTAATTTCATGACATTAATTGTGTAATTGTTCAGTTAAGTAACAAATGAATATTTTCTGACTACTGTTGTAATGTTGCGAACATTCATTATAACTGTTAAAATATGCTCATTTTCAACTACATTCTGATCTCCACTTAATAAATAGAAATTATTTTATCTGTACAATAGGACCCAAAGAAAAAGGCTAAATCAGACAGTGATGATAATGATGATGAGTCTGAGGTAAAATGCAGCAGTGCCCCTGCACCCCGATCTCGCTCGGCCCGCTCCTGTGCACCGATTAAGTATAACTTTGGTGATGAATCTAGTGATGAAGGTTTTTGAACAGTAGTATAACCAGCTCAACCCTGTTTCTGACTATCATGAATGAAGGGCAGGGAGACTAATTTCAGACTGAAAGTGGTAAATTGTATCAGAAAATAGTGTTAAAACTCTCCAGCTGATACTGTTGTCAAAATAGAAAGAAATTGTTTTCTGCCCTGACATGTTTTATCAAATGTTACTTTTACCAGAATGGATGACAGTCCATTGTGGAAATCTCCAGTAGGTTTCTTTGTGTGTTCCATATTCATCATTTGATAATTGAAGTTCTTTCAGATACTGTGGGTGGTCTTAATGCTTGTCTTTGTTTTTGAATTTGTTGTACTAAACTACAGTATGTCAGCAATAGAATATGGGTGTCTTCAAGATCTCCTCTTTTATTCTTTTTTTTTTTTCATGCTTTTTTTTAATAATGGATAAATTATATTATTCATCATTCCACACCAAACTACAGTTTTAACCAAATTAACTGTAAAACAAATATTGTAGGGCTTTGGCTTGAAATGTGTTTGTGTAAAATAGAGAAAAAATAAAAAATCCCCACTTTGATCATACTTGGTACAGATCATTATTGTAATAATTTGTATCCCCCCCACCCACACACTATAGTTTAGACAAGGCTTTTCCTCTTGTACGTGGTCCGTCCCCACATTTCTATAAAATAATGTATTGTACCAAGTTTGTGACATTTTTTAACCCTTGTTGGCTTTTCTAGGACTTTACCATAGTACTATCCCCTTTGTAAACAGTGAAAATTGTGAGTGAAATGTGACTGCAATGTATTTATTCCAGTCAGTATGTAAGTGTGGTCTGGTATTTATAGTTTGGTTCATTTTCTATTCATTGTAGTAGAACTTAGTTCAAAAATTAACATTACAGAAAGACCTAATAGAAAATCATCATTGTTAAAATAAGTTCACATTTAAGATTTGTATTACATCACATTGAAATCTGCATACCATATTATGGTATTTTTGTGGAGGTTGTTGTCAGAGTTTTCATACTGTTACAGATAAATATGTGAAAACATCTTTGTTTCTAAATGTACTTGTACTCACCATATACTTGACAAACAAAGTATTTTAAAATAGTAGAGTAATGGCTTAGTTTAATGTGCATACTTTAAAGATAACAGTGTGTAACTATACTGGTTAGTTACTGAAACAGCTTCTTATGAACTGCTGAGTAAGTAGGAAATTTTCAGTTGCAATATGATAAAAATGTTAGCTTTCATAAAATATTATTTCATATTGGTATAAAATGCTTAATGCTGATGAAGCATTGAGACTTTTTAGGCTTAAGAGTATAACACACTTGACTTTTGAGAAGACTTGAATACTTTGTTTTTAATATATCATTTTCACTACCCAATTTCAGTGAAACTGATTCCAAAAACCTTTGAATCTCTATTGTAGAGATTAAACGAAAAAATTATTGTAACTTTTATATCACTTATATCAAACAGCTTTCACTGAAAATTAAAAGAAATGAGAAGTGATGAGGGAAGCTATAGAAATTATTTATTTTTAAAAAATAGTTCCTTATGGATAGTCAGTAATCTTTTATTACTGTCTTAATTGTTCTTATTTTAAACCTTGTCGGTATCCTTCTTTTTGAACAATAAAGATAACTGTACAGGAATAGAGCTTAGACATGTACAATACAATTAAAAGTGTCTTTTGCTGACCTTTTATAAACTAAGTTACATGAAAGTGGATATAGCTAGGCTGGAGTAAAGAACATGCATGAGAAAGAAAAGTCTTGATTTCATTTAGTCATACATAAAAACAAATACATGACTGCTTTTCATACTTGAATGGTACTTTTCAAAAGATTATATTAACAAATTTCCTGTAGTGGTAAAATGTTGTATCTCTTCTCCACTGAGTAGTATTATAAAGTACAAGAGAAGGATAGAATCAGGTATATATATGAACGAATGTTTACCAGACCTAAAGGTCCATTCAATGACAGCTGAGACTAATGGGTAATATTTATGTTTTCAGTTTTGAAAGACAATGATGCTTCTTGTTTTTTTGGTCTCAGGTAGTAAGTGTTCTTAAGTAAATGAAGCTAAATCATGATTGATGTATGTGAAAATGTGTCCATAGGACTTAGAAACCCTTGTGCTATTTAAAACAGGCTATTATCATAATGTAATGGGCTAACACTGGAATCTTGTAACTTCTCAATATGAATGTTCTTCTGTCTTCCAGACTATCCTTTAAAAAGAAATGCCAAATAAGGAAGAAGGTAAATTTTGTTTTTCAGTTGCTATAGCAAGAGGAAACATTTATCCAAGTTCTATTCTGATGATGTAAGCATTAGACCTTCAGTAAACGAAGATTGCTCTGGAGTGTCACCAATCAGTGTATTATTCTTTGAATAAGTAAAATGAAACAATGCTATAGAAAATTGTTCTAAAAATTTATAAAAATACTGAACTTCTGAATTAAAATATTTTGAGTGATGAAGCTGTTGAAGCATAGCTCTCTCTCTCTCTGGGGACAAGTACAAAGTCTTATTACATCAGAAGCTACTCAGATGTAAAGAGTATACAGAAAATTAGCTTTCTTAATATGAGTATTTTTCAGATATTGTGCAAACGATTTCAGTGCTCATGTAACCCTTTGTGCCAAGTGAACAAGAAAGTTTCTGTTGTTTGTATAACTTATAACCTTTATTCCCTGTCAGATTTTTTTTCAGTTTTAGAATATATCTGAGATTCACTTGCCCAAACTCTGTTTTCACTATGACTTAGTGATTTTTATTGTGGCATATAATTATCAAGTGGATTTTCTGTTGTTTTTGCCACATCAGATTATAGAATTATAAATAATAAATATAGTAAAGTATAAACTGTGTAGAGAATAGCATGATGAATTATTTTTTGTCATTGTTTGCCACGTAAGTCGATAGAATTATAAACAATAAATATAGTAAAGTATAAACTGTGTAGAGCGTAGCATGATGAATTATTTTTGTCATTGTTTGCCACATAAGTCGATAGAATTATAAACAATAAATATAGTAAAGTATAAACTGTGTAGAGCGTAGCATGATGAATTATTTTTGTCATTGTTTGCCACATAAGTCGATAGAATTATAAAGAATAATGTTTAAACCATGAAACAACATAGCATGAATTTTTTTGTCATCATTTGACTCATGAAAGTATAAAATTTTGAGAAGTAAACTTTAAACTCTGCACATATGTTTGTATTTCTACTTACCGAAATGTTGGGGAAAAAAGTACAGTTGTCTCTTAAATACAAATTTAAATATACTTGCAAAAAATAAGCTGCATTACACTAGTATAATTTCTGTGACTAAATTGGTAGTTATTATTTAAAAGTAGAATATTTGATAATGTGTGAAGTTTATCACAGAATCCATTATATATTTACAGTTTTTGATCTATATACATATGTAAGATATGTAGCTATAGTACCATCATTTATACACCTAACAGGTTTGGCTGTAATTTTGACTCATTAACAGCTGTGTTTTAATTACTATTCATATTTTTAATCATGCTGGACTTTATTATTGGTGTACTTTTTTTTTAAAAGGTTAACAATGTTTCCTTTTAATCTATCATAGAATTTCCATATTGTGTATTTATGGTTTGTTAGTTATTTACATCAGCTGTGGAAACTGTTAATATACAGACCTCAAAATATCCATACTTTTCAACAAGCTTTATCTCTACCTGGTTCTTAAACATTTGATAAAAGAACATCTCATCCAAACTGAAACATAACTTGTTTTTCGTTTTAAGATTTAGAGTAGTGGCTCTTAATTCATCATTCTTTCTTGAGTTTGGTTTACAGAAATGTTTGAAATGTGCAACTATTACAGTTAATGTTATCAAAAAGAAAGGTGTGTGATAAACCAGCATAACATAGTTTCAAAGTTCATCTTTCAATGTATGGCCCTGATATTTTGTAGTTGCTGTAATATTGCTGATATTGAGACTTGCTAGTAGCTGTAGTAGTATGTCCACGTGTATAATATTATTACATTTTTACTGGTTGTCACTCATTTTAATTGATGTGAGTTATTTTTCCTTTATATACACTGTTACACTACCATTATGTATGTGGTGGGTATTGTGAAACTGATGTACAACAACATTGGTTTGGTAGTATGGTATAATAAAATCTTACACTTTTGTATATGCTGAACGGGTTTACATGAACCAATATTTATTTTATTTTCACCCTGTTGTTTACAAAACCAGTTTTTATTACAAGGGATGATTTTTTGCTCTGCTTTTACTTGCCAAGAACAGTGAACCACATAGGTAACAGCAATAAATGTGGTTTTTGTGATGTTCATTTTGAGTGTTATGATTCCTCGTCTCTTTTTTTAAATGCACTGTTGTTTTTCAAAGATAAATATCTGCATAGTTTTGTTCTAAACATAAATAAATGTCAGGATACATTGTGTAGTAATAATCATCATCAGGCTGTATTGTTGAATAGAAACAAGAAAATATCAGGTAAAAATAAAACCCATACAGAAATCCTTGTTTTAAACAGAAGTAGAGTTAGATGACATCATGCAGTAAAACCTTGTTTCAAACAGAAGTAGAGTTAGATGACATCATGCAGTAAAACCTTGTTTCAAACAGAAGTAGAGTTAGATGACATCATGCAGTAAAACCTTGTTTCAAACAGAAGTAGAGTTAGATGACATCATGCAGCAAAACCTTGTTTCAAACAGAAGTAGAATTAGATGACATCATGTTGTAAAATCTTTTTTTAAACAGAAGTAGAGTTAGATAACATCATGCAGTAAAACCTTGTTTCAAACAGAAGTAGAGTTAGATGACATCATGTTGTAAAACCTTGTTTTAAACAGAAGTAGAGTTAGATGACATCATGTTGTAAAACCTTGTTTTAAACAGAAGTAGAGTTAGAAAACATCATGCAGTAAAAACTTGTTTTAAACCAAAATAAGTTAGTGTTTGAACAGAAACAAGAAATTATGAGATAAAAATAAAACCTACATGAGAATCATTGTTTTAAACAGTAGTAAAATTAGATAACATCATGCAGTAAAAGTTTGTTTTAAACCAAAATAAGTTAATGTTTGAACAGAAACAAGAAAATATCAGATAACATGTAATAAAAACTTGCATTAGGCTCTGTTCTTAACAGAAATAAGAAATAGTTGTATTACTTAATAGAAATAGGAAAAGGTCAAATTATGTAGAGATGTGGTATTTCCTGACAAGTATCAGACATGCAGATTTAACCAAGAAACAAGGGAAGTGATTACTTGAATGAAGTTTATATTGTGTATGAAATAAATTGGTCACATTTTAATAACAGTTAAATCTTTCGACACAACGTAAAAAACTGTGTGTGTACCTACGTAGACATGTGAACGATTACCAATACTGGATCAGTGAACAGCTCACCAGCTGTTAGTCTCTCAAGATGAATCTCTGACGAACTAGTCTCAATGAAAACGAATTATAAATGATCAAAGAAAGTCCATTCTGGATCCAGAATGTTAGCTTGTTTTATTCATTTATTGGACAATATCATCTCATGACCTCTGTTCCCTGACAGTATTGATTGGCTCTCAGCTTCAGTCAGTGTCGCAATCTACCAACAAAGGATATTTCAGCGTTAACTTGTTCAACCTGGATTTTACATAGAAAAAAAGAAATATCCCTGTTGTCAGAATGATGTCATCTACAAAACAAAAAAGCTATACAGCTATAACGATATAATGTTAACATCTCTGGACCACATGTTGCTGCTATGACAATAGAACACTAAATAATCAATAATATGGAGTAATTCTATATTACTAGAGAAAGTAGGAAACCCATGATATGCCTGAATATCACACTTCTCTTTCTCTCAGACCAACAGTTAAAGTTAACTTCCAATACGACACCTTACCTTTTCTCACATAATAGTATTTTTCATTCAGTACTGTTCTCTATATGCGCAAGTTTCACTTGCCACTAGCCTTGATACTCTCACCTACCCTCACGTGTTTACGCGTGATACAGCTTGTTGTAGTATGCAAATGAGCATGTGACAACCCACTATCAATAGGAGTACGACACACCCTCCTAATGCATCTCACTCCCTTTATACTTTAGAGCCCAATCTTCACTTCTCAATTTGAAATAGTAGAACACAGATGCATTTCACAATTTGTTAAACAACTATATTTGTTTAATGTTAAAAAAAATATTAATAAAACAACGATTTTTGTACACAATTCTAAAAATGAGACTGTTCCTAGTCCCAAAATTACAATAAAATATTAAATTATTTACTGTAAAGGATAAAAGAAAAAACTCGATGAGACTGGAAATCATCCTCAGGAATGCAATGTTTTGCAAGAATCGAATATTTATAGTCTTACTAAATCACCATAATACAATTTACATGTTAATACTCTAGCCATTCTACACCATTTGGCGTGTCCAATTCAGTGTTGGATGTGCTCTTTTTGCACATGGTTTAGCGACGTGTATCTTCACAAACCCCCCACCCACCCAGTGGGACAGCGGTATGTCTGCGAGCTTACAATGCTAGAATCCGGGTTTCGATACCCGTGGTGGGCAGAGCACATAGCCCATTGTGTAGCTTTCTGCTTAATTATAAACAAACAAACTTCGCAAAGGGTGAAGATTAAACTTGGTAGACATGTGGTGAAGTTTCCCATTGCACAATATAACTTATCAAATGAAATTAACCCTTTACAATCAATTAAACACTAAGAGAATGGAAAAACTCATAATAAATGCATTAATAAAACCATTCATAAACAAAATCAGTCAGTCCAAAGAGTCACTTGTACAAAAGAAAACTATTATCAAAACAACTATCCCATATATATATATATATACCAAGAAAAAAAACAAAAAATATAATGTTACAAAACATATGTAACATATCTTACAAAACATAGTTACATGACCTACACTGGGAAGACATTGTTGTAACTGTCTAATATTATTGGACCTCAAGCGCGTATTCTGGGATCTGCTTTGACAACTTCTTGTGAAGAGGCTGGGCTATTTTGATTTTTGTATTCAGCCGAGCTATTCACTGTGATTTTCAACTGTGTGGACAATCTATTAAGCAATGAAAAGAGTCATCAGGGATAATCATCAACAAGGAATAGAAAGAAAATTGCTGACTAGTTCAAAAACAAGGTAGCCAGATAAATACAGAATTTAATCATTCATACAAAATTCCATTGGTCAAAAGTTCAGCTGAGTTTGTAGGCTAAAGTGGGTTGTAACAATTACATTCATAAAGTAGGTTAATGGTCAAACAACATTTCTACAGGCTAACGTGTGCTTACATCCATCTTTGCCCATAGAACATGTGTCCAAAGAGCTGAGATCTTCTTGATCCTCAAGTTTCCACTTGACTAGCTACCTAGGCCATGCTGCCTTTTGCCATCTCCACCAATCAATAGAAACATTGATGCCAAACTCTCCAACCAATATACTCTCTGGTTGTCATACAGAAAGCAGGAAGAACCCAGATTTAAAAAGAAGGAATGGGGGGGGGGGTCAAATATGTGGTTGTTACTTTCCACTTCTTCTAGTAATAATACAACCTGCATTTTCATGCCATAATACTGTATCTTATAATGAAACAACATTTAAAAAATGATCAATTCTTAATGTCAAAATCAAATCTTTTATTCCAAGAATGTACTTGTGTCTCTCAGGGGTATTCAACTCTCGTAGCATATAAACCTGGTATACTTCCCAGGTAAGTAGGTGAAAAATCTAGTGAGTACAGAGTGGTATGCTCCTTAGAGTTCTCACTACTCAACTGAATTATGGGAGTCATTTTCTCAAAACATCAGATGATGTTTCTCATCAGAAAATTTACTCGGTGGCTAGGAAAACAAGTGTTCATAACACTTATGATTAATAGTTACCTGATTATCCTAGCTTTATTCCATGGATCGGAGATTGTCTACCATCAGTATTTCCAGTCCTTAGTTGATTATCTGTGGTCTAGACCTTTGTGTTCATGAATTCCCATCTGTTACGAAAAGCTGCACCTTCCTTACCATGACTGGTTCTGGTCCCCAAATAGATCCATGTTAAAAGAAAGATATCCACATTTTCGAAATTCTAAATCTCAAGTCTGAACACATCCTTATGATTTGATGTCATGAATATAGTGTGTTGATTAGGCTATTACATACCCTTCCTAAAAGTGACGAATTTTTGGTAGCATCATACTATCTATGCAATTCCAAACAGTATTAAAATGTAGTTTTTATACATTCCGTTCCACCATGACTTTATATCGGCTGATATTGCCACGTGATTTGCTGCTTTGAATATAAAAAT
This sequence comes from Limulus polyphemus, assembly GCF_000517525.1. NCBI lineage: Eukaryota > Metazoa > Arthropoda > Merostomata > Xiphosura > Limulidae > Limulus > Limulus polyphemus. The sequence goes on from NW_013665756.1 coordinate 741,197, forward strand.
TTACACATTTGCTTAAACAATAAATCATTATGGATATTCCTAACGCATAGTCATGTGAACAAATTGTTGAATGTTAAACTTTGTGTAATGCTTGTAATCGGGCGAAAAGTCGAGAGATTACAGGTAATAATACTTAAAGTTTCAAGTTAACATTTATATTGGTCATACTAGAACTTCTGAGTAATTATTGTAAGAAGTATTTATAGGCACATTGTTAGTCAAATTAATATGGTACTCGTGGTAGATCAATAGTAGGAGTGTATAGTTCAGAGGGCTTTTGTTAACAGTTAAAGTGTAAATAAAGTTTTTCGTAATTACAAGTAATTTAGAATAGCTTTTTGTGTTATGTAACAGCCACAGACCATGAGAACTTAACTGGAGGGATCGAATTGAATTGAGCACTAAGTGACAATCCCAGTGGTTTGTGCCACCAGGTGCTGACCCTTCAAGAGGTAGAAGAGAGTTTTTCGTTGTTTTTTTACTGATGTTACCAGTGACCTTCTGGCTGTGCACTATCTTATTGGTTCCGCTTATGTTGTTTTCCTAGTTACATCATATGGTATTTAATTTTGAAACAGACTCACTCCCCTTGAATGTCAATGAAGATCTTTTATGGTTACCACTTTTACCTTATTAGTGTTGAGGAAGTTGATATCATGCAAGTAGAATTGTGCTGTACTTGATAAAAGGGTTCTCATGCAAGATTGTCAGCTTTACCCTGATTAACTTGGCACCTACGTCAATGTCAGTTTTTATGTATGGGCCGGATTCTTTACAGTAAGTGTCTGTGACTTGTTGACAATACATTTCAACAATAAACAAATAGCACACAGCCCACTTGTTTTAAAATTAATTATTAAAACAAGTCAAACGTTTATACAAAGTTTCGTTACACTGTTGGTTATCACAGTTGTATACAAAGCTTTACATAATTCTCTTTTTTGTCAAAGTCTACATAGACTGGTTCAGTTACTTTAGAACACAAATTAATCTTCCTGCTCTGTTATTATAATACAATTTGTGATAAATTCACTTAAAAATCGCCACTATACGCTCTTTGTGGTTAAACTCACAATCATATAGTTATGTCTATTTATACAGAACTACATTTTCAATGCATATTTATACCCTGACAGAGGTCTGTAATGTTCCACACACTAGTTGACATTATGGTTAAATAATACTTGATTAAAACAACAATAAAACTCAATAGGTTCTATTGTAACATGAAGCAATAATATACCAATTCATAACTATTGAACTACACAATATATGATTCGTAAGCAGTTACATAAATAAACATACAATAAGTTATTGCTTCTAAAATAATCAATTTTAACACTTGTGCTATATAAACTATTTAAATCACAATTCTTGTATTAAATGTAAATGTAAACAATCGTATACATCTAACAATAAGCTCTTCATCAAAAAAAATATTTACAGTATTTTGTTATACTATATACAAAGACTGTTTTCAGTTCATGTACATAGAAACAGTATATGGAAACAGTAGTCCTGGAGGTACAATGCCAACTTTATGATCCTTGCACTGTCGATTTTGCACCTCTGAGCATATACAAGGGGCTGATGGTCCGTCTGGATGATTTACTCCTTCCCGTAGAGGTAGTTCTGGAATTTTCAGATGGCATATATAATAGCCAGATACTTTCGTTCAATCACGGAGTAATTTTCATTACTCAATAGCTTTTTACTAACGTACATTACGGAAACAGTCCATCTACATGTTATTGTGGAAGTACTGCTCCAATTAAAATGTCTGATGCATCAGCCTGAACGATGAATGGCTTGTTGAAATCTGGAATTCTAAGGATTAGCAAACTTCCTAACATGTACTTTAACTTCTGGATACCATCTGCTACAGTTTTTCCCACTTCACCTTGTTGGGTTGGCCTTAGTCAGGTCAGTCGGTGGTGCAGCAACTTCAGCATAGTTTGGGATGAGCTTCTTGTAGTATCCTGCTAACCACAGGCTGAATAGGCCAGAATGTTGTCCACATAATGCTCGATGTTGGAGGTTTTTTAAACATCTTCCTCGTCATGTGGTTAAATTTTGCTGTTGATTGGGCCTACCAAAATGGCATCCTCTTGAACTGGTAGCATCTGTCTGATGTCACAAAGGCTGTCTTCTCTTTAGATTCTGTCTCCATCAGATCTGCCAATAATCTTTCCTGAAGTCGATCTTGGTAAAGAACTTGAACCTATTTAGTTTCACCATGATAATCGGTAAGTTGTCCATAGGTTCGGAGTCGAATTTCGTCACGAGGTTCAGCTTCTAGAACTCTATGCAAAAGCGTTTTAAGCAGTTCCTCTTCTTCACAATTACCACTGGTGAACAGTAGGCTGAATTTGAATGCTCAGTGATTCCAGCTTTTAACAATACCTCGACTTCTTAATCAATCGGGTCTCTCATCACATTGGGCATCTGGTAGGACTTCACCTTGACTGAATCCCTGGTCATGGTCTCGATCTTTTGTTGCACAAGGTCTATCTGTGAAGCCATCTGCATACTGGCACAGTAGCTCTTGTTGCTCTTTTTTCTGCTTGCCAGTCAGTTTTTCACTGATGTTGACGTCTTTGTATGTCTCATCGCCACCCAGTGGTCTTAGGTCTAATAGGTTTTCATCTTCTATGGCAAAGTCACTGTCTTCTGGTTCTGCATCTATAACAGCCACACCTGCAATTCCCATCTGTGCCTCAATAGCTATACCTGGTAGGTCTTTTTTCCCTCTCGAAGTGCCTTTTCAACAGATTGGTATTTTAGATCTTAGTTTCCATCCACTTTCACCTTATAGTCCATCCTGTGCACTTCAAAAGGTCCTTTCCATTGTAGGGTGAGATTGTTGTTGTCTGTGGGTAGCAGAACCAATACCTTCTGTCTGACCCTGAAACGTCGATCCTTGACCTTCTTGTCATAGAAGGGCTTCTGACTGCCTTGAGCTGCATAGAAACTCTCCCAAGTGAGTTGACAGGTCTCCTCCATTCAGTTTCTGAGGTCTAACAAATACTGGTATGTGTTCCTCACTTCTGACTCTTCTTCTCCTGTCCATAGGTCTTTCAATATCTGCATTGTACCTCATACTGTTCTTCAATACAGTAACTCAAAGGACAAAAATCCTGCATGTGCTTGTGGGATTTCTCTGTAAGCAAATAATACTGCCTGCATGTACCTGTCCCAGTCATATGGTCTCTCCTAGCACATTTTCTTCAGCATGCTCTTTAAGGCTCCATTGACTCTCTCACAAGGTTCATTACGTTTGGAGTTGTACTGGGTGGTAAAGAGCTGCTAAGTCTACACACTTCTTTCATCAGTTCTGAGGTAAACTAGATCTCTCTGTCACTCAAAACGTCTTCTGGAAAGCCTACTGTACAGCATACTTCCATCTTCAGCTCTGTCTTTTCTCTGTCTATATATTTGGCATTGCTATAGCTTCTGGGTAAAATATCACATAGCCAACTACTGTCAGCACGTACCAGTTGCCCTTGTTCGATACAGGTACTTGTGGCCAGATAAAGTCCACAGCTACTTTGCTGAACAGCTCTTCTATGAGAGGCATTTCATCCAGTAACGCCTTGGCTTCCTTTTCTCTAGTACTGTCCTTTGGTAGATGCACATAACCTGCATAATCTGATCACATCTTCAGTGACCCCTGGCCAATGGAAGTTGCTGGTGATTCTGTCTGCCAGACTGCCGTCTTCTTTGCTCTTAGATGTCTTCCCAAAATCAACTTGTGAGCCAACTTCATCCACTATTCTGTTGGTACTATAATCTGTTTAACTTCCTCAATGGAACTGCCTTAATAAATATGGTACAGCACTCCCTTATGGTCCTCTATTCTGTGACTCCCTTCCCCTTTTGTCTAGTTCTCGACTTTCTCATAGGCACTGTCCCAAAGTTTCTGCAGTGAAGGGTCTTTCTTCTGTGCTTCTTTCAATTCCTGTAGACCAATATGTGGGATGTCGGCTTCTGAGACTTGCAGAGGATTGATGTCTTGCTTGCTTTTCTTTTCTTGAGCTCTTGTGGTGACTGCAGATGCATCATCAGTTTCTTTTCTGTCTGGTTCCTTCAAACATCTACTGCCTGGTATTTTGTCAATCACCAAGTCATAGATGGGTGCCTTCATACACATTGCCTCAAGGTCTCCCACAGAGTATGGAGTGTCCACCTTTATTTTTGCTATGGGAAATTTTCTTGCTGTCCCATCAGTCAGCATGCACAGATGTACCTTACCCACCATCTGGTTATCAGAAACTAGACTGGTTCTCACTGCTGCTCCCAGTGTCTCATAGGACTTTCACTTTCTCGTTTCTGACATAGCCTTCATGTACTGTGGTTTGCTAGCATCTCTCACTGTTTGTCACATGCTCCAATCACCACTGGTATTGTTGACCCATTTGCTAACATGAGCTGACCATCAATTATGCACTGTTTAATCATGATGATAGCACTTCTTTCTTGTGGTGGAGTTGACAAGTTGTCTCTATTCTGTTTCTTCTGACAACAGCATCCATGATGACAGCCACTCTTTCTTGTTTCTTGCCAGCACCGTCTTTGCAGGTAGCTCCAGCTGCATTATGTTGATATTTTTGCAGTTGCTTGTTAGTGACAGACTTACACTCACTTGCAATGTGCCCCATTTTATAACAAGCACATCATTTCTTCTCTCTTTTATCTGTTGACTTATTATCACATTCGGTGGCATCCTGCTTCTATTCAGCCATCACTGGCTTCAAATTTAACTGGTTGTTCTTGGACTTGCCAGGTATACCACCTCCATGGGCTTCCATATACTGTTCTGCCAGCTTGATCATCTCATCCACATCTTTTGTTGCTCTCTTTTTGAGGAATAATGACATGCCAGTGGAGCACATGATCATGAACTGTTCACATATGAGTAGATCAGCCAGTCTTTAAAAACTACCTTGTGAAGTATCACCATAGACATGCTGCAAACTGAAATAGAGTTTCTCCAGTGTGAGGTTTGACTCCTCTGAACTTCCAGCAAAAACCTTCCTTGGTAGGTTCATAGCATTTCAGCAAGTGTACTTTTAACTTGTCATCTTCCATGACATCTTCTAATGCCATCCCTGCATATACTTGTAGGCTTTTCCTGTGAGAGGGGAGCTGAGGCAGACTGCCCAGTTGCTTTTGTCCTAGTTTTGAATTTGAGAGAATCTCTCATACCTGTTCAGGAAAGCATTCAAATCATTCTGTTCATTAAAGTTTGGTATCTTGGATCAGCTGGGTCTGAACCCATTGTCATTCTTGGGTACCCCATCTTCCTATTGGGTGAACTTGTTGATCTCAATTTGTGCTCTTATTCTCTCTATTTCCAGTATCATCTCCCTCCTTCTCTTCTTTCCCAATTTGTGCTCATATTTTTTCTCTTTCTATTATTTCCTTTCATTCCAATTTGTGCTCTTATTCTCACTATTTCTAGTCTCTTCTTTCTCTCCCCTACTTCTTTCTCAATTGGTGCTCTTATTTTCTCTATTTCTAATATCTCCTGTCTTTCCTTTCTTTCTTTTCAATTTGTGTCCCTGTTTTTCTTCCACCCTTCTCCGCCTCTCCTCCTATCTCATTTGTTGTTTAAGAAACTCTCCTAGATTCCCATCTTTTTGCCCAAGTTGCTCGCCCCTCTCTATCCACTTATCAAAGTCAGTTGACATGGTTATATGATGTTGTTGTTGTGACATCTACAATATATTTGCCACTACTACAGCTGTGCATATATAGGCCTATTTGCTGATGTTGTGTGCATCTACTTCTACCACCAGTTAACACTGTAGATCCTGGCTGGTTTACCATTGTCAGTTTTTATGTATGGGCCAGATTCATTACAGTAGGCATCTGTGACTTGTTGGCGATAAATTTGAACAATAAAAAACAGCACACAGTCCAATTGTTTTTAAATAATATATTAAAACAAATCAAACATAAATACAAATGTTTGTTACACTGTTGGTTATTACAGTTGTATCCAAAGCTTTAAATAATTGTCTCTTTCTCGTCAAAGTGTACACAGGCTGGTTCAGTTACTTTAGAACACAATTTGACAAGATGATTTATTTCTTCTGCTCTGTTATCACGATACAATATGTGATAATTTCACTTTAAAATCCTCACTATAACTATTGGTTACTACAGTTGTATACAGAGCTTCAAATAATTGTTTCTTTTTCATCAAAGTCAACACAGGCTGGTCCAATTATTTAAAAAAACAATTGACAAGATGTATTATTCTTCTCTACTCTGTTATCACAACACAATATGTGATAATTTTACTTTAAAATCGCCACTATACACTCTTTATGGCTAAATGCACAATCACGCATTCTAGATCTATCTATATTGAACTACATTTTCGACACATATTTATGCCCTAACAGAGGTCTAGAACGTTCCACATACTACGAGATATTGTGATACAATAATGCTCAATTAAAACAATGAGAAAAACTTAGAAGGTTCTAATAACTTGATGCAATAATATAACAATCGCCAGTTCATAAGAAAAGAACTATACAATGTATGATTCGTAAACAGTTACATAAACAAACTTGTGATAAACTATCACTTCTAAAAATAACTAAATTTAACACTTGTACTGGGTAAAATATCTAAATCATAATTCTTACATTAAATTTAAATGGAAACAGTCATGTATATGTAATAATCCAAGTGATGGTCTTATCTTGCTGCTGCTTTGCTATCTATCATCCATTAGTGGACCAACCACTTGAATTTATGCATTACCTGTGAGTCACATGCAAATATAACATTAGTTGCACTATCTATTTCTGTTTTTTGGGTTTCAGCAATCTAAAGGTTTATGACTACCAACTCATTTCATGCATTGCTCGTGGGAAGCTTAAATGCCCAACCATCTCTCTGACTATTTTGGTTTAGGATCCATCTGTGTCTATGATGACAGATTACTATCACTATTGTATTTTAATAGATGCACATGATATTTCTGCCTCATCCTTTGTCAATCTCTACTTTTTCTGTCTTGGCTGATTTCGAAAGATCCCAGTGGCATCATATGTAAATTACACATAGGCGAATGTGAGAACTGATGCTGACAAATTATCTCAGTGGTGGCTGTATAACACCTGTATACTCAAGACTATCTCTCGAGGCACCACTTTGGAAATCCATTGCTTTGTTGATGCCTGTAGGATCATTGTGGAGCTATAGTGTCTCAAATGAAAGGGCAGTGGCTCGTTGATGGAATTCATAGTCATTACACTGCAAGGCCCTAATGAAGAATTTTGCTTATAAACACTGTTATGTTCTGTGGTGCTGCTGAGGCTTGTAAAATATAATAGAGCTCTCATGAAATAAGTCTTAAACATGTGTTTTGCATCTTTTCAATCTTATCTATTAGAGTAGCACTCATAATACATATTCCAGGATGAAGCAGATAAGACTTTGGTGGAGCATTAGTAAGTAACATTCTTCATCTTTTTTCCTTTAGCAAATTTCAGTGCATTGATACCTTTGGTGGCTCTGGTTAACATGGTGTTAGTGTGGCTGGTGATACTGAGTTGTCTATCAAAGTGTACTTTCACGTATTTCAGTGTTAATTTCAAAGGGATGGTTATGAATTGTTTTTATTAGTGTTGTTACGTCTCTGGTCGATTGTTAATTTCCCGTAAAATTTATTTCCGAGGAACTTCAGCGATACAAGTCCTTTCTTAAATAAAATTAGGTTCTTCTTCCTCAATACAACTTTGCAATACACAGAATTCCCACAGTCACTTTAACTTAAACACACGCTATAATTCTTGGCCCGACTTGGCCAGGTGGTTAGGGCGCTCGACTCGCAATCTGAGGGTCGCGGGTTCGAATCCCCGTCGCAGCTTTCAGCCATGGGGGCATTATAATGTTATGGTCAATCCCACTATTCGTTGGTAAAAGAGTAGCCCAAGAGTTGGCGGTGGGTGGTGATGACTAGCTGCCTTCCCTCTAGTCTTACACTGCTAAATTAGGGATGGCTAGCGCAGATAGCCCTCGTGTATCTTTGCGCAAAATTCAAAACAAACAAACGCTATAATTCACAATGATTTACACACTTTACTTACAGCTTGACTCCATTATAGCCGTTATCAATTTATCTGCCATCTAATATACTAAAATAAGGAGCGTCTAGCAAACGCTGGGATGTTCCGTGAGAATCCCCGATCCTTCTAGAATCTCATCACGTGTTACCAGCGTCACGTGACTTCCGCTGTCGTAACACTGCCCCTTCCCAAACAATAGCCATTTACATTAAACCAATATATAATTTACAATAACTTAATTAAATGTA